>NW_007733278.1:77634-80308 GCF_000696425.1 Galeopterus variegatus
AAAAAAAAAAAAAAAATTGTATGAAGTATTCTATCATATTTATTATTTCAGATGAACTCTACAAGAGGAAATTTTGTCTGATTTCCTCCATACGGCAGATGCTGTGATAAGCCACCCAAATCCTTCTTCAAGAATGAAGACTTATTCCCCAGCTGCTGGGAGTGATGCCAGAAGATGGCACTCAGCTGTGAGCCCTCAGCTGAAGAAAATTGCTGGAACTTGATCAGGCCTCCTTCCAGAATTAGCCTGCATTTGATGGACTGCAGGTGAGTAGGACACTAGAAAGGCCGGCCCTTCATCCCAACTGCACATAGTTCACAAGGTTCCAGCTAGCAGCAGTTTTCCCCATGGGGACAGGGAAGCCTTCTTTGGGACTAATTTGCAGACCTTCTCCCTCTGCCCAGCCCTATTTCTCTTCCCACTGCTCCACAATCCAGAAAAACCCAGAAATAAATGCCCTGCAAGCTAACCTCAGGCTCGGTCAGCTTCCTGGAAAGCCCAACCTGTAACATTCCCCTCTAAAAAGTAAAATGATTGGGGTTTGTATGAGAATTACATCTAATGATTAATATGGCAAAAGTCCACATTTTAACAGAATTGTCTTCTCATTGTATATTTCTCCATTTGTGTCAATTTTTCCTATATTCCCAAAAACAGTTTGAAGTTTTCTTCACATAGGACCTGGAGTTTCTTCTTAAGTTTATCCCTAAGTATTTTGCATTTATCATTGATATTATTAATGAAATCTAGCACTTTTTCCTCCCTATAGTAGAAAATAAATTTACAATCCAAGCTGTTTTATAGAAGAAATTACATTTATTTTATGTGGCTTCAAAGGCCAGAACTGGAATAATGGGAGCAAATTATACAAAGACACAATTTAGTTCACTATATGTACAAAATCTCCAAGAACTAGGGTGTTGTTCTACTCATTCCATCTCCAAGTAAGACATGGAAAGGACTATCTTTAGGGATTGGGAGTCCCATGACCCTGGAAGCATACAGTAAGGAACTAAGTAATTTCTTTAAATATGTGATAGGTTGGAATCATGCATAGACTTGGACTAGATAATCTTTAAGGCTCCAAGATTCAGTAACAAGGCCATTCAGTGAAGGCTGACTTGGTGTGTTCTGCATTTATTTCTTCCTCCCTGTCCCACTGGACAGACCTCTGAGAACCACCATTCTTATTCCTCTGGCTCTGAATTATGCCTTTATCTGAGGCCCTGTTAAGCCAAGAAAAATTTGTTAAAAAGTACTTATCAGAGAAACATATCTTAAATAGGGAGTAGTGTTGATTCAAGAAATCTGTGACTACTTGAAATATGAATTAAGCTTCATCACTAGCTGTGATGACCTGGAATGGGCCCTTTACAAAAAAGTTTGCCAACTCCTCACTTAGAGGCAAAGTAACCAGAATAACCTAGCAGTTGAGACATGACCTCTGGACTCAGGCTAAGCTTTGAATTCTGATTCCATTATTTAGTCATCATTTGACCTTAAACAATAAATATATCATTTCCAAACCCCAATTCCTCTATTACCTGGTAGAACTGGTGATAACCACAGTGTTTTTGACTACTTAAATAGGATAGCATTTGGCATAGTGCTTAGCACATAATATAATCAATATCATTATATTTAAAATGAGTTTCTGGTAAATAGCAAATGATTGCTGTTGATGTTGTTATTTTTTAAATCCAACAATATCAGTCTTTTAACTGGTGTTCATAGGCTGTGAAAATACTAGTCAAAAGAAAGCTGGGGGAAAATAAGAAAACTAAGAGTATTAATCTTTTAGTCTAAAAACTAATAATAATACTCTTAATAAAACTAATAATTAGTCTATTAATATCAGACAAAGTAGACTTCAGGTCAAGAAAAATACCAGGGATAAAGAGAGACATTACATATTGATAAAAGGGTCAATTCATCAAGAAGACATAACAACACTAAATTTAGATTGCTGGATAAAATACAAATATTACATGAGATATAATTATATTAAAAAATATTGTTTATTTAAAATTTAAATTTAACTGGTATCCTGGTTGTGTTTGTCCTGTTTTATTTTTGTTTTTGCTAAATCTGACAACATTATCCTAAATGGATATTCATCTAACAATGCAGCTTCAAAATACATGAAACAAAATGAAATAGAAATGAAGGGAGAAATGTGCAAATCTACAATTATAATTGGAAACTTTATACTCTTCTCTCAGTAATTTATAAAACAAGTAGGCAAAAAAAAAAAATCAGCAGGAATATAGAACTGAACAACACCGTCAACCAACTTGACGTAACTGACATTTGTAGGATACTCCACCCAACAACAGCAGGACACACATTGTTTTTAGTGCACATGAAACAGTCACCAAGACAGTTTGCATTCTGGGTCACAAAACAAACCTCAACAAATTTAAAAGAATCAAAAACGTACAGAGTATGTTCTCTAGTACTAATGGGATTAAAATAGAAATCAGCAACACAGAGAAAATTGGAAAGCCTCCAATACTCAGATATTAAACAACATACTTCTAATTAACCCATGGGTCAAAAAGGAAGTCTTAGGAAAAATTAGAAAATATTTTGAACTGGGCCGGCCCGGTGGCGCACTGCTACAGTGCGCCGCTTGGGAGCGCAGCGGTGCGCCCGCCGAGGGTGCAGGCCCCAC
>NW_007733278.1:81250-100338 GCF_000696425.1 Galeopterus variegatus
CGCGTGGGCTTGCTTAGCGAGTGCCGGTCCCGGTCCGGTACGGGCGCAACACTGAGGGTTGCGGTCCGTTGCCGGACACGAAAAAAGACAAAAAAAATATATATATATTTTGAACTGAACATAAATACACAACAAACTGAAAAATAAAAATACAACTTATCAAAATGTATGGGATGTAGCTAATGCAGTGCTTAGAGAGACATTTATAGCATTAAATGTTTATATTTAAAAAGAAAAAACATTTTAAATCAAAAATATAAGATACTGCCTTAAAAAAAAGAAAAAAGAGAAGATCAAAATAAACTCAATGCAAGCAGAAAAAGGAAATAATAAAGATAAGATGAAAACTAATAAAACTGAAAAGATAAAATCAATGACACTAATAAAATTGATNATGAATTGAGAAAGACTAAATGCTTTCCCTTGTGTTATGGGTCCTCAGAGAAACAGACTAACAGGAGAGAGAGATATGTATATATGTACATGTGTATATGAATATAAATGCACATGTATGTACACATATATACACATACATATAAATATATACACACACATATATACACATGCACACACATATATATATCTGGACCCTCCAACCCAATCAAGTCTCAGATGACTGCGTCCTTGGCTGACATCTTAATTGCAATCTTGTGAGAGATCCTGAGTCATAATAACCCAAATAACCCACTTCTGTTTTCCTGGCCCATTGAAACTGTGAGATAATAAATGTTTGTTGTTTCAAGGTGCTAAGTTTGGAGTCATTTGTTACCCAGAAATACATAACTAAAGCACTCATCCTCTAATACAATCCAAAGCCAGCCCTTTGCAAGCATCTCTGAAACTAAGGTGAGCAGCTAAGTGCAAGGAAGAGAAGGAAGTTGAATCAATAAACAAATTAGTTGCAAACAGGTAAGGAGGCTAGTAAGGATACACTTAAAGCAAGACTCACAGGAAATTGTGGATAGGGATCAATCTGCCTGAAGAATCGTAACATACACCTGTATAAATGAGGAGTCAGAGATTCCAAAATGTTTTCCAGAGCATAAGAGTCAGGTAGAAGGCACCACGTAGTTAAATGTAAATAAATGGTTACCTGTCCAGTTCTCAAGCTCTAGGCTAATTTAAGACAGCAATAAATTTTTGCGAATGGGATCTTTATCACTGTCAGAGCACGAATAGAAGTCAATTCAATCCAGCAAATATTTAGTGTTAACCATTTGTCCTGCACAGGAACTGACTGATGCTCTAAGACAGAAAGTGGATCATCAGTGGTATTGTTGTAGAGCATTTAATCACTCCACTGGGATGCCCCTCACATTGATAATAAAAGTTAGTGCCTGGACACATAAGCTAGATCATTATAGTCAGGATTAAAAAGATGGGGGTAGGACAAACAGGGAGTAGACAATGGGAGAAGCCGGAACTCAGAGGAGGACCTCAGGGGAAAAAAGAGAGACAGAAAGATACTCCCTATGAAGAGGTAGTGCCAGGAAAAATGTCAAGATCCTCAAAATTGTGTTTAGGGCTGGCTCTGGTGTCTCCGAGAGAGAAAAGTAGTAGTCATCATCTCCATCACCATCATCAGCATCATCAGCACAAATGTTAAGTATTCACCTATGTGCCAGGCAGTGTTCTAAATGGTTTTCGTGGATTAAAATTTATTTAATCCTCACAATAACCTAAGAGATAGCTGCAATTATTTTCCTCATTTAAAAATCAGCGAAGCATAGAAGTTTAGTAAATTTCCCAAAGTCACAAAGCTGCCAAATGACATAGGTGGGGNAAGATAAGATGAAAACTAATAAAACTGAAAAGATAAAATCAATGACACTAATAAAATTGATGTCTAGAGAGACCAAAAAAAAAAAAAAAAAGAAGAAGAAAATAATTACCAATACCAAGAACAAAAGAGTGAATATCTCAACATAACCCCATGGCTATTAAAAAGTAATAAAGAAATACTCCAAACAATTTTCTGCACACAAATTTGGCGATTTGGATTAAATAGACCAATTCCATAAAAGACACCAACTATCAAAATTCACCTTAGATGAAAAAGATAACCCAAAGAATTCTATAACTATTAAAGAAATTAATGTTTAAAACCTTCAGAAAAGGAAATCTCCAGGTCCAGATGATTTCATGGAGGAACTCTATCAAACATTAAAGGAAAAAATAATGAAAATTCTACACAATCTCTAATAGAAAAAGAGGGAATACTTTCTGATTCATTTCATGAGGCTAGACAAAACCAAAACCAAAACCCAAAATACCAAATACGAAGGATACTACAAAAAAAGTACAGACCAATCACCCTCAAAATATACATGCAAATATTATCAACAAAACTTTAGCAAATTGAATCCAGCCATATGTCAAAATAATAGCAATAATAATAATATTATTATTATTGGATTTATCTTGGGAATGAAAGGTTAGTCCAATATTCTGAAATCAAGGTAAACCACAATATTAACAAAGACATAAAACCAGATGATCACATCAACTGATACAGAAAAGTTTTTGACAAAATTCAATATACATAAATAATAATAATAATAATAATAAAAACTCTGAGCAAACTAGGAATGGAATGGAACTTTTTTAACCGGATAAATGGTATATATAAGAAACCTACAGCTAGCATCATAATGAATTGAGAAAGACTAAATGCTTTCCCTTGTGTTATGGGTCCTCAGAGAAACAGACTAATAGGAGAGAGAGAGATGTGTATATATGTACATGTGTATATGAATATATATGCACATGTATGTACACATATATACACATACATATAAATATATACACACACATATATACACATGCACACACATATATATATCTGGACCCTCCAACCCAATCAAGTCTCAGATGACTGCGTCCTTGGCTGACATCTTAATTGCAATCTTGTGAGAGATCCTGAGTCATAATAACCCAAATAACCCACTTCTGTTTTCTGATGCTCTAAGACAGAAAGTGGATCATCAGTGGTATTGTTGTAGAGCATTTAATCACTCCACTGGGATGCCCCTCACATTGATAATAAAAGTTAGTGCCTGGACACATAAGCTAGATCATTATAGTCAGGATTAAAAAGATGGGGGTAGGACAAACAGGGAGTAGACAATGGAAGAAGCCGGAACTCAGAGGAGGACCTCAGGGGAAAAAAGAGAGACAGAAAGATACTCCCTATGAAGAGGTAGTGCCAGGAAAAATGTCAAGATCCTCAAAATTGTGTTTAGGGTTGGCTCTGGTGTCTCCGAGAGAGAAAAGTAGTAGTCATCATCTCCATCACCATCATCAGCATCATCAGCACAAATGTTAAGTATTCACCTATGTGCCAGGCAGTGTTCTAAATGGTTTTCGTGGATTAAAATTTATTTAATCCTCACAATAACCTAAGAGATAGCTGCAATTATTTTCCTCATTTAAAAATCAGCGAAGCATAGAAGTTTAGTAAATTTCCCAAAGTCACAAAGCTGCCAAATGACATAGGTGGGGTTCAAGTCTAGGCTTTCAAACCCCACAACTGATGCTATACTGCCTCTTGGTGAATCAGTGTGGACCACTGGCCTGTGTCCCTGATCACTTGTCATCAGAGCATGAGCTTACGGTTTCACCGGAGAAAGCCAAAAGTGAAAGAGTAAAACGGGGATCAGAAGGCCTGGATCTGTTTTTGATGCTCAGCCATCCTGGGTGAGATATGCATGAAGCCCCATTTAAAAGTGCCTGTGAGGTCAGCCCTACATAGCTGACTGCCACAGTACACCCCCGGTCCCCTGGCATCTGACGTTTGCCCCTCCCCATGCTAGCGATCCAGTAAAAAGGAATCTCTTAGAGCACATCCTTTTCTCAGGCCTCGCTGGGATCCTGCCATTTGAGTCCTGTCCAGAGACACAGGCTTGCCAAGCTGCTCCAGACCACAGCTTGCAGACTAGTTAAAAATTAAAGAATCTCCACTTTTTAAAACTCCATCTGATGCAGAATATCTTGAACAAATAATATTTTAATAATACATATAAGACAACAGGTAATAAAGCAAAATTTATACCTCTATGTGTAAACTGATATTAAGAGAAAGCTGAAATATTGTTACTAATAATGACAAAATAAGTAAAACACAGAATAGTTAAGCTCGAAATATAGTAACATATTTCTTTTTCTTGTTCCTTTGGCTTCTTGTTTAGGTGATAACAAAAAAAAAATAAATTTTCTTATGTTGGTTATACGTGCATTCTAGCGACCTTCAGGAAACTGAAAATTGTGCTTCTTTTATGATCCCATCCTCAATGCTCAAGCAATGAATACATTTTTACCTCCATATTTTTATGTAAGTCACATGCTTGTCTCGGTGTCATTGTCCCTCTTAGATTAGGGGTGGGTAAATATTTTGGGCTTTGTGGTTCATACAGTGACTGTCTCAACCACTCAACTCTGCCTTTGTAGCTCAAATTGTCTTAGATTCTGTTTAAGGGCAAGGAAAGGATCTTATTCATTCTTGTATCTCTAGCGCCCAATGAGTGTCTGTGTCTGAGCAGGAGTTCAATATCTGTACCTTGAATGGCAGAGTAAATGTAAGTTATACTTCGCCCCGGTAAAGATCTGGATAGAGATTGCCCCTGTAAAGATCTGGATAGAGATCATTTAGTTCTTTGCCAATTGAATTTTGATGCAAATTCCCACGTTTCTAATTATTGCTCCCCATTTCAACCTCATTTCTGGATGTAGTACTCACACCAAAATTTCGCCCCGGTAAAGATCTGGATAGAGATCATTTAGTTCTTTGCCAATTGAATTTTGATGCAAATTCCAATGTTTCTAATTATTGCTCCCCATTTCAACCTCATTTCTGGATGTAGTACTCACACCAAAATTTGTTTCTTGCCTTTGTAATTGGCTCCTTGTTTGTCTTCCTGTTTTTCTTTTCATAGAATACTAGCTGCTCTATCTTGACCTCTGTGTCATTCAGTTTTGACCTAGTGGCTATATTCTTAAGGCCACCTGCCCCAGATTTTCTCAGGCAATCTTGTTTTCAAAGATGCATGCTTGTGTAATAGGATATTTAAGCCCAGTGGGTCAGGCTAAAATATTAGATTTATGTGGGACTGAGGGGACCAGATGCAGACATGTTAGGTGAAGGCATGATTGCAGGAAGAGGCAGTTTAGCTCTGCTTGAGAAAGAGAATCAAAAGACCTGACTAGCTAAACACTGTGACACTCAGGGCTCCAGCAACCTGCATTCAGTGTGCTATAGAAGGAGCACATTTTCGGTAATGATATAGATCGCCAGCACCAGGACACATGGTGCCATTCCAGGGGCACCAACATCACATGCAGACAGATTTCTAGCTCCACCAGCATTGAGGCTTAGACATGGAGGCAGCCACAGAATGGGAGCAAAAATTCTACTAAGAACTGCTACTCTGTACATTGAGGCCAATCTACAGAGCTCTAGCTTGGCTGACAGAGCAACAGGCAGTGGTCTAAAGTGATCAGCAGAATCACAGGAGACACCTGGGGACTCCCAGGAAGACTCAGGGTCAGAGTCCCAGTAACACCTCATTTCCCAAGTATATATGATCACAAATGTATATGATCATGAATTGGCAGAATATCAACCATAACACATGCATGGTACACAGTAACCACTTGGTAAACATTGAGAGAATGATTGAATTCCATCTAGGGGCAGGTATTCTATCTGTTTAGTCTACATTGTATCTACCATTAAAACCATGCCTGGCATAAAAATGGCACTCAATAAGTATTTATTGAATGAAGGAAAGCTGAGCTTGTTCTTTTTCAATTGGTGCTATTGTTTTCTATAAATGTAATTTATTTGGTGAGAATACTCTTTAAAGACATCAGTAAATTTACAAATTAGGGAAAAGTCCTTTGTCCTATTTTCTGGTTTATGTTTCAAAACATGTAATCATTCTTTCTAATGTCATTCCTATGATCCACTTTACTTTGAACTCGCAGCTACCATTATCCTCTTGTACAGGAGCTTATAAATTAGACCAGCCCCCTGTGGATAACAATGCTGATGATGTTTGAATACCCATTTAAAAGCAACTCGTGCTGGTGTTTTCTTAATGTGGTTTCTCTTGTAATGCTGACAGCTTTATGAATGCTCCAGTAACTTTCAGCTAAATCATCACAGAGTTTCAATTTCCATCTTTAAGCCCTGCAGATAGATCTGTAACCACATTATGACCACATCTCAGGTGGATGGTGGAAAATGATCTAAATGAACATACAAGGTAATAACGCAAGTCCTTCAGCTTGAGCCAGCCCTCACTTATTTCCCCTTCAGTGATCAAAGGCATATTAGCCAATTAAAATGAAATTGGTAAATGGTGCTGACATGATTTCATTCCTGCTGTTTACTCTAGAAAGGAGAACATTTCTGGTGAGTCAGTGCTCTTCGGGCAATTTTCCTACCAGCATCACAAGCACGGGGAGAGTGGCAGGGATACAGGGGTAGCTGTTTCTCAACAAGTGAAAGAGAAAAGGGACTTTCTGTGGTTATTGTTTAGGGAACTGACTTTACATTTATCGCCCTCGCTATCCTACATCTTTATATCCCCATATGAAAAAAAAAAAAGAAAGAAAGAAAGAACTCTGACCCTGACCCTCATGGGGTGACTTTAAAATATTCTCAAAAAATTCTTAAGTGTGTATTATTTACTGTGCTGTCTTCCATTTATTTTAGGGAGACTTGTTTTAAAATGTACTTTTTTTATTCCACAACACTTTAGTATTTCAGAGTTTCAAATGTCCAACTAGATTAGTTCAAAGTTTTCTATTTTTAAAAGAATAAACAACAACAACAAAAACAAGAAACAACATAGTCTGTGATGAATGACAAAATGTGTCACGTGGATGACTTTCTTTGGGGATCTCTAACTCCCAGCTTCAGAGTCTATCAGGAAAGCTGGTGATAAGGTTTCACAATACAGTGTGCTTAGGAAAATGAATTTATTATCTCTATACAGTAAATCACATAGCTCCTATTATTCTTAGTGCAGCTCACTTAGAGATACTCATTACACCCTCCAGTGTCCTTGCACTGAATCCGGTTCAACCCTGCTCTGTTGTCTATACAATGACCAGTCCATCCACTGAATCCGGTTCAACCCTGCTCTGTTGTCTATACAATGACCAGTCCATCAACAAACATTTAGGGGCACATTCAGGGGTACATCCTTGTGCTAGCAGAGAATACATCTTCAATGCTTTGGATTGAATAGTCACCTCCCCACACTCCCCAGATGGATCTGTGTCCTAATCCCTGGAACCTGTGAATGTTACCTAATTTTGGAATACATTCAGGGGTACATCCTTGTGCTAGCAGAGAATACATCTTCAATGCTTTGGATTGAATAGTCACCTCCCCGCACTCCCCAGATGGATCTGTGTCCTAATCCCTGGAACCTGTGAATGTTACCTAATTTTGGAAAATGGTCTTTGCAGATCAAATTAAGCTAAAGATCTCAGAGATCATGCTGGGTTTAGAGTGCGCCCTAAATCCAATGACAAGTGTACTTAAAAGAAAAAGGAAAAGGGAGGTTTCAAACATGGAGACACAGAGACGAAGCCATATAAACACCGAAGCAGAAATTAGAGTTATACAGCCTTAAGCCAAGAAACACCTGGAGTCATCAGGAGCTGGAAGAGGCAGGAAGGATTTCCTCTTAGAGACTTCAGAGGGAACGTGGCCCTGAAAACACGTTGATTTCAAACTTTGGTCTCCAAAGCTCTGATAAAATTAATTCTTGTTGTTTTTAAACCACCTAGTTTGTGGTAATTTGCTACATCAGCCCTAGGAAATTAATGTAATCAGGTACCAAGTTCAACACCTCATGCCTGAAGACATGTCTAGGATTTGATTCTCATGGATTTATTAGAATCTTTTTTGTCTTGACAAGCTACTCCCCAACTCCAACCACCATCACCCTACCATGCCCTGCCAAAAAGAAAAACACATCTATTCTTGCATTTGCTCTAATCACACTAGCACAGTGTTACCAAGAGAATACAGTAAAGAATTACTGGCAATTTATGCTGATAATAAAGTTGATTAATTGTTCTTTTTACTCTTCGGTGGTCCTTCTTGTCCTCTTATTTATAATAAAGAAGACACTGTTGTCGTAATATTTTTAGTTGCTCTTTGATGAATCAACAACTTTGAAAGAGAAGGAATATCCAGAAGGATAAGGTCAAAGAAGACAAAATACTAACTTCAGCCTGATCCTGGACTTGAACATTGGAGTTCCCATGAACATATTTATGAAACTTGGTGATTTCTATATATTTCCATAAATGTCCCATCACCCACACATTTTAGTGTGATTTCCACAAAGCATTGTGATTTCCATGCCTTGGTTAATGAGTAATTAAAGTCATCTTCCCAAGGATATATTATTGCCAAAAGTCAAAGCCCAACAAATATACTTCCAGGATGGAATGGAGAAATCACCTAATCAAAGGCCTCTTGACAATAATTAACAAGCCATGATGTCTTCTAGGCCCAGAAAGAAACCCAGAACATCATATAACTGAAAACAACTAAACCACAACTTCTCAACCACTTAATTAGATCCCCAACTGTTCTTCCTGACTTCATTAACAAAACAAAACAAAATACTAGCTATAAACAAGGCTGTGCTCAGCCTATTCTCCTTTTGAACGAGATGATGCAACATTCCCCAAATACGCCTGAGCTCTCCTTCCCCTCCGCTTTCGCTCTCCCTGTTTCTCTCACCAGGACTGCTACCCTCACTTCCCTGTGTCTGCCTTTGGATGCCTACCTAGTCCACCCAAAGTCTGGCTGAAATGCCACCTCTCCCTCAAAGACGCCCTCAGCTCCTTTCCGCCTGAGGTTCTAGACCTTCCTCTTGTAAGACTGGCCCAAAAGCGTGAATCTTACTTGTTGGGAAGGCTTATCTCGCAAAGACTAGGAGGCAGAGATCGTTGCAATAAGCAAGAGGTTTTTATTCCAGCGTGCTGGGGTCGCTTTGTCTTCAGAACAGAAGTGGCCCGAGCCTTTAACACAGGAGCTTTTTATACAGTTTTTTTGACAGACTTCTGTAACAGGATGAGTTGTATATTGCTTACTAGATATCTGAGGTGCCTACAGATTTATGGGTGGGCTTTAGCAGGCTGGTACCCTGATAAGCAACAGCACATTTCTCAATCATTTATCTTCCCTGTGGTCTGGCCATGTGGCCTGTAGATAAGGAACTGGTAAGTTCTTGGAACCAGGTGGTGGTCACTCCCTTCCTGGAATTTAGTGCGCCTGGGCCCAACTGAACTCTACATGGCCCCTTAGAAGCTGCCTTACTTAAAATGACATTAGTTATGTTTTTCCCATTTTCAGCAAGCATTTTGTACAGAAGCAAATTGCGCATGTTAAAGTTATATTTTTCTCTACACTCTCACTCCCATACCACCTGCTCTGTGTCCTGCTCTTACTCGTCCCCAGCCCCCTGTAGTTCTTTTTTGTTCTCCTCTGATCATCCTCAACAGTGGAGGGGGGTGGGGCTGAGGAGGGTGGGGTGGAGCAGGGACACTCTCCTACTCATATGGTGACTCCTTGATACATCCCCCATGTCAGGGTGGAAGGAAGTACCACTGAATGAAATAAAGCCAGACAAAATAACTGATCCATCCAGGGTACCACAGGGAATAAGTGAACCTGGACCCCTTCTCCCTCATTCATACTTCAGGGAAGATCTTAACTAAAGCATTCAATCATATTCGATTTTCTTTCCAAACAGAATAGTGTGGGCTGGCCTGGGCTCTCCTCTAAAGCCCTTTTTCATCTAGACCAAGGACAATGTTTTTTCACTTTTGTTGTTCCTGTGTTGTTCATTCTTACACATGATACATGGTAAGCACAAATAAACGTGTGTCCACAGTGACCTGAGGCGCTCTCCAGTCAATGGGAATCAGTGCAGAGACACACAGAATGGCTATCTTTGATATCAACCCCCAACCCTCCCCAAAAAAGTCTCTGTTCATTTGCCAAGTCCTGCACACCCTCCATCAGGACACTCTAGATATCTCACCTTCTCATTTCTAGTCACACTGTGACCACCCTTTTCCTCCCAGGCTGTTGTGCTGATGGGCTTCCTGGTCTGGAAGGTGAGGTTCAGCTTCCTAAAGCTCATGGATCTGTTAAAGAATAGCCTCCAGGCATTCCACATCCAGCCAAACCAAGTCATCTGCATCTAAGACCTTCCACAGACTTGTCTTGGCTAACCTTTCAGACTTTGTACTCACTATTCCCCTTCAGAAACCCCAGGCTTTAGCCAAATGGAACACTATTCACTTCCCAAATGTGCCAGAACCTTCCCATCTCCCTACACCTGCTCAGGTCTGCTCACCTACCTTTAGTGCCCACCTCACCTGCCTGGCAACAAGCACTCACCTGTCCTGCAAGGCCAGCCCCAGTGCTACCTATACCTTGATACCTCCCCCAGGCACTGCAGCCAAGAAAGATTTTCTGAGCCTTTCATATTTTGTTTATAGCATCTACACATACTTAATTTCCTTAGATGAGTCGCTTGATTCTATTTAAGAAAGATTCTCTCAGCCCCAGCTACTGTGTAAGGCACAGCTTGTGTCACCTGCTCCATCCAGCCTCGTTGTCAGCATCTCTATCCCAGGGCCCCAGGCGGAGTGTGTTCTCAGTGAATGTTCACTGAATGAGAGAATAAATTAAAGCATAAGTCATATATCTGTTCTTGCAAAGAAGTCAGCTTTGATGATTGGAGAAGAAATGGAATCTCTAAAAAAAAAAAAAAAAAAAAGGCAGAAATTTTTCCCACTCTGCATTAGTGCTTGATGTAATGGGGCAAAGCATATTTCATTTATCATCATAACGCCAGTCAAAAAAACTAATGATGTAAATGCAGGAAGAGAGCCATTAGAGTTTCATTTTCATGGCCCTGTTTCTGCCCTTGGAGAGAAGACAAGGTGGGAGGACAGAGGACCTTCCCTAGCTGTGGCTGCAAGCCTTGGGGGCTTCCCATATCATGATGGGGCACTAAGTACCACACCCCAAAAGTCACAATGCATCCCCCTCTGCAACTACTGCCAGCCTTCCCACCCTCTCCCCCATGTGGCAGAGGACAGAGCAGGGGAGGGCTGGGGAGAAGGGAGACAGGATCTGCTAGCAAAGCAGGTCACACAACAGACCGAGAAGGGCATGTAGTGAGCCCCAAGGAATGGCAGAGGCGACAGCAGAAACACCAGGAATGCCCATCCCCTTGTCTCCAGGGAGGCGTGCATTTGGGGCTGGGCTGTGGTCTTAAGCCTCCAATCTTAAGCCTCGTCTCTAACCTGCACAGCTGGTGAGGGCTGTGGTGCCTCAAATGGAGAGCTATGCCCTTTGGTCCTGGTTGGGGCAGCCAAACCAGGGATGGTGGTTACATTGGGCTGTTTCAAACCCTGAGCAAAGGCAGTGGGGAGGAGACCCACATCTTGTGTGGGCAGCAGTGGGCAGAGCAGTTCAGGGGAACTGGACATACTCAGGAAAAGGGCCAGAACAGGTGTGGAGGGGAGAAGGATTTGCCACGTGATGTGGGTCCAGCACGTACCAGAAGGTATGAGAGGAGGCTCAGTGTCCGACTACTGAAGGAATCAGACCATCTCCTCACCCACACTGCAGCCATCACTGGGTGAGGACGCACATCAGCTGGTGACACAGAATTCATGACTCCCTAGTTTCTCATAACTGGAATCTAATATTCAGCTTAGGGGGGATTGCAGGTGAGCTGGGAGACAGGCCAGTGAGAAGACAACCATCGCCAGCTCAACTGCAGGAGAAATTCTGCTGGACGAAGGGGAAGAGGTAGAGAAAATTGGAAAGCAGGAAAACACACAGCATGGGTGTATGGCCAGATGAGGGAGGGCTTGGCAATCGGAGTGGGGGAAAGAGCTCTTCAGGCAGCTGGATAGCGGAGCACAGCCAGGATGCAGAACGTCCACACGTGCTTGGAGGAGACCATGATTTCTCATATAAAGATGAGAAAACAGCCTCGATGGTCACAGAGAAAGATGTGGCAGTGGGCATATAGCTGAGGAGAGGCAAAGGGGGGCACGTGATGAGAACGTTGTCCTGAATTAGCTCCAGGGCCCAGCTGAGGAATTTGCTCAGTAGACCAGTTTCCAGACTTGCCCGGGGACGTCCACACGTGCTCGGAGGAGACCATGATTTCTCATATAAAGATGAGAAAACAGCCTCGATGGTCACAGAGAAAGATGTGGCAGTGGGCGTATAGCTGAGGAGAGGCAAAGGGGGGCACGTGATGAGAACGTTGTCCTAAATTAGCTCCAGGGCCCAGCTGAGGAATTTGCTCAGTAGACCAGTTTCCAGACTTGCCCGGGACTTTTGTTAAATGCATATTCCCAGGCTCCTACCAGAGATTCCGAGTCAGTAGAGCCCACAGAGATTCTGATCAATAGGCTTCAGGTGTGAGCCCAGAAAATCTGTCCCCAAAGACCATGCTCTGAACCACTCTCATTCTGCTCCATAGGGCCACTGGCTGTCCTCTGGCCTGTGATGAGGACAGGCTGTGCCGTCCCCTTGCAGTGCCCTTGGGCCCATCAGCTCACTCCATCCTCCAGCTGCCCAGCATGGTGGGAGAGATGTGGGAGCCAGGCTCGCTGAGGCCCAGTGGTCTCTCCAGTCCCACAGGCAGAAGTGGTGGAGCAATCTAGATCCTCTCCTTTGCTCTACCTTCCCTGTCTATTTGCTGAGAAAAACTGATACTTCCTCCAAAAATATGCTGTCTTCTCTCTGATGTTAATCTAAACAGGTCCCTTATCTCCTTAGGCCAATTGATTGTGCAGACCTGACAGCAAAGTCCAGGAATTAAGCAACCAGAATCTAGAGATTAAACCAAACCCTACTTATCTGGGTCAGACAATTCTCTAGGTTTCTCAGCTGCAATTTTTACAGTTTTTCTCCCTAGGGTTTCTTTAGGATTTCTTCCCATTCAAATACATTCTGCTGAAAGCCTTGGTTTTCCCTTGGGTTCCTTCCCCTTTTGTATAACCTTGATATTCTTGCTGGCCTCACCCTCACATGACCACAAGGAACTTTAAATGTGGAGGTAACTCACTCGGGAATTCATAATGACTCTCAGTTTATCTTTAGAGCAGCTGTGGAATGAGGGGAGCAATATGGGGCTTAGGAACAAAAGCCCAGTGTTGGAAGCCTCTAGAGTGGAAAAGTTACTTCTCAGTGCCTTGGGGGCAAAATGGGAATGCTGTTGTGAAGGCCCAGTAAAATCACAACTAATATACATTCCTTATAAGCAGCAAAGCACCACACAAATATACACTATCATTTCCTATATTCCAATGATCCTCTACATGATCAGGCAGTTTATCAAAAAATAAAACACTCCTGGTTCTGGATAGGGTACATACATTTGTCTAACCACCTTGCACCTGCTCAGAGAAGGTCACTGGAGTCCAAGTGTAAGTGTGGTCTTGTCTCCGACTTACAGCCTCAGCACTCCAAACAGTGGGGTAGACCAGGAGGAGACCCTCAGATACCTTTCTTCGGAGTTAATCCGTCCTTCAACAGTTAAGGGAGTCTGGAAGGAGTGTCATTCTGACCACAGACATGGTAAACCAGAGACAGGTGTATTGCTAGGAGGATCTCAACACTATCCCCTCCAACACAGAGACAGGACAAATCACCCCATTTCATTCCAGTGGCACATGAGATACAAAAAGCCAGAGCACAAATTACAATGATACTTGGAGCTCTTGCTACTTGCTACTTGGAGCCACTACACCTCAGTATAGGCAACTATTGGAGACCACCCGTGCCCAGTGCGCATGATGATTTGAATGTTTATTCATCTGGTCTAGGGCTATAGTTTATTTCCTAAGAGCAAAATTGTCTTATGAAGTTCTTTGCAATTGTACATATGAGTTTGGGATATGACTATTAATGAAATAAAATGATACACCTTCCACTAAAACTTTATTTGTAGATTTTATTTTCTGCTTACGGGAACACTGATGTTAGTGCTTAGGTCTTTGCAGCATTTAAAGTGCCTCTTTAAAAATCTCATTTGGAGTGAATATTCCACTAATGTTTTGTGGTATTTGGCTTTGTTCCTGTGTCTTGGTTGTTTGCCTCCCCACTTCGAGGGAGGGGTGGGGAAAGGGAAGAAGTCGGGCAGGGTTGTAGCTACTGAGAAGACAATGTGTGCATAATCAGTGACAGGACAGGATGAAAAGGACAGAGCCTGCAAGATAAATTCTTGCTACAGCAAAGGCAAATCTTGTGGGAAATTTTCACTCTCCCCATATCCCTCACTACCAGCAACCAATTCTTCATCTTGATTATTTTCTGTATTTACAACCTCATCTTGTTCCAGAATGGATTTTAGATGGCTTCAAAGAGTTATTTTGATTCATTTATTTTGGTAGTTGATGAAACAATCTCTTGGAGTTCCCAAATGACTCAAGCTCCTTGGGAGGTGGATAGACTATGGGGCTATCTTCCCAAACTAGTCCTGATGCCCCAGGTCAGACCTGTTCCAGGGATCCTAAAAATGAAACTGGCCTTTTGGCTGTAGTTATCTCAGAGTTCAGGTGCGGTACTCCATCACATAGACTCCCTGAGGGAAACCCAATTGCTTATTTGTCAGTTCTTTCACCAAGCTCTTTGGAAGGTTGGATAGTATCTCACTAAGCACATTCCTGCAAGCCCAAGAAGGCAAGGATCCTTAGCCGGGGCCACACCTTCCCGAAATCTCTTTGTAGGAAGCCAGGGCAGAGGGGGCAGGAGTTTGCTTTTTCATGAGGAAGAGCATCCTCACAGTGCTTGTGGAGCAGAGAAAAGCCTTGCTCCACCTCTGACACTGGAAGGAGGCCATGGGTAGCCCCAAGTACAGTGCTGAGATCTGGTGCTTCCTAGCTAACCATACTGCACAGCTCTACAGAGAGAAGAAAATGTCCAGGCAGCCAGGTTCACACCAGGACACACTTTGAGGTCAAGGCAGCAGGGTGTTGTCCCTAAGCCCCAACCCAAACAGTTTCAGTGAATATCAGAGTCGATCCATTTATGCAGCACAACTTCACTGAGAGGCAGGGCAAAGGCGGGGCAATGCAGTAATAGGCTGGGAGGCAGACAAGGCTTGGGGCAGTTTCTCCTACTCTATGTGACCTCCTGCACTAGCAGCTCAGTCCCCTGGCTAATCAGAATGTAAAGAGTCCTAAAACCCATATAAACACAAAATGAATAAGCTTAAAATTGTTGAGGATGAGGTTCTTAATGTTACCTCTGTTACCTACCCAGACTTTTCAGACATGCTATTGTGTCCTTTCTTACTGCAAAGCCTGCCTGATGGTGGGGTGGGGAGGAGGAGGCCAGTCACAGCAGAGCTCAGTCCACAGGGCCCTTCTTCCAAGCACTAGCATACAAGTTCCGTGAGAAGAGGGACTTGTCTGTCTTACTCGGGGTGCAGGGGGGTCTCCAGAAATAATAGAGTGGCCGGCCCCTGGTAAGTGATCACTAGTATCTGTTGAATAAATGAGTGAGTGGAGTCTACTCTTAAGAGAACCTAAAAATACTACTTCAGTGTACCTTCTGTGGATTTGCTTATGTTTCAGAAGGAAAACTCCAGGGACCAGATGATAGATATCAAGTGATATCTGAGTTTCTAGGAGCTGAAGTGAACAACCTGAGATGGCCCAGCCAGGCCTCCAGGTAAGGGACACACCAGGTAGTGTCACCAGGGGAACCCTCCTACAGTCCTAGAATCTAGACACTAGAAACAATTGTCAGTGTCGTCTCCATGCTGCCTCTCAGTAAAGGACTCCTTCCCTGCGGGATCCCACACGGCAGAATAGAATGCAACAGAGTTCGTGGGGCAGTTTTAAGGTTGCAGATAGATGGCACATCATTCTTGCATCACCCCCATCCTCTCATTAGGAATAATATCAGGCGGGGTTTGTTTGTAGAATATCTGATTCATTCATTCAACAAATACTTACTGAGTTCAGGTACTCTGAGGATACAAACGTGGTCAAGACCTAAACCGTGGCCTCCAGGACTAACATACCACTTGCTTTTGAAAAGCTCTTCACAATTTACAAAGCACTTTTATTTTATTTCATCACATGGCTGCATTGGGAGTCGCTAGTAAAACTGCTTAGGGGTACAGTCTATTGAACAAACTTCTGTACGGTAGGGGTAAAGAGAGGGTAGCTTACAACTTAACCACTCATAGTGCCTCAAAGTTTCCAAACAACTTAACCTACAACAAAGTTTCCTACAACTTAACCACCCATAGTGCCTCAAAGTTTCCAAACAAAGGGCAGCAATCATTAGTCATATTCTATCCCCAAGTTCCCTTAGCCTTAATCCTTCAGATTAATAATATAATTCCTGCTCTGGTCTGAAGGTCTTAAATTTTCTGTTATTCTTGTTGATTGCCAATTTTTAAAGTTTATGTTTAAATTAATGATTTTTATAGGTTTTCTGGTTCATTGGGGATGTTGGTTTTATGGTAGATTTAAGGAAACAAAGGAATATAATAATTTTACTTGATTTCCTTTTCTGGATTACAAATCTTAATTTGATAATATTTGTCAAAGGTGAGCTTCTGTGCATGTGTCTGTATTAGTATATTTCCTGCTGTTTATAACAAAATACCTGAAACTGGGTAATTTATAAAGAAAATGAAACATTTCTTACAGTTTCAGAGGCTGGGAAGTCCAAAGTCTGGGGAACACATCTGGCAAGGGCTNTATTTTGCTGAATAGTCTTTTTACTCTCACTGAAGAGAGGCTGGAGAAGAAAAAGTAGAAAAAAATAATGGCCAATGTAAAATTGTATTGTCTTGCTGTATGATTTGTAATGGACCCTCAATTCCAATAACTATCCCACAAAACTTTGAGGAAATCTACATTTTCATCAATATGTTGAGAGCCTGCGTTTCCTTCATGGGAATAATGCATTGAAATGTTGTGTTGCAGAGTGGTTAAGGAGAGCCCAGACACATGTGTACTGCACAAAATGAAATAGATGTGGTTCTGCCCTTCAAAGAACTTAAGATCTAGTAGGATTGGTAAGATGACTAAAAATAGCATTGATGCAGGGAAGACCTCGGCTAGAACACAAGTTAGGTGCAAAGTCAAAGCGGTTCAGAAGTACATAAGATATTCTAACACTGCTACTTCAACATTGCTGATTTATATTATATGCACCACCTCAGCACTGCTTTTTATTACCCCCTCTGGTAAAGCTGGGGATGGAGAGAACATGGAATAGAGTAAAGATGTCTATTTTGCATCTTATTTGATATAACCTGAAAATGTATGACTGTGAAAGTAATACAGGTTAACTCACTATAACCTTGGGATGGGGAAATAATAAGGGAAAAAGTTGGCTTAATATCATACACAAACACACACACACAAACTTAAAAAAAAAGACAAACTGGAAAAATGTTTTCACCATACGTCACTGATTGTCATTTTTTTTTAATTGGTCTACGTTTGGCTTGATTTTGCACTTGTCATCTTACCAAGCTCTGCCCTGTATCAATATAACAGTTTATTCAAGTCATTAGTAAAAATATATCTACCTGAGAAACTGTCAACAATCAGCGGAGACAGCAAAGACATGATAACTAAATGCAATGTGGGATCATAAACTGTATCCTGGAATGGAAAAAGGACATACACCCCCAATAAGAAAATAGACAAAAGATATGTAAAGACAATTCAAAAGAAGAAATAAATATAAATTAAAATGGTCAATGAGATATGAAAACATGTCCAACCTCAGTAATTATCAATGAAAGGGAAAATAAATGATATACATATACTATGTATTACATATATAACATATTATGTATTACACACACACATAGACCTTGAATTGGCAAAGGCAAAAATGGTCAATGATATCTACCCACCTCTGATAGTGGTATAATTGTAAAATCATGTGTTCTCCTGTATTTCTGCCTCAACTATTCTGGTCCAAATTATTATGATCTGGAACTCAAAGTCCTTGAAGCTACTATCATCTGTCACGTGGATCACTGCAGTAGCCTCTTGATGTCAACCTGTCTTCGTTCTTGCCTCTGTTCATGAGTTCTCTCTACTCAGCCAGAGTCTCCTTTCGAACATAAATGTGGCAAATTAGTACAGCCACTAAGGAAAACAGTATAGAGGTTTCTCGAACTACATATAGAAATACCATAAAATCCAGATATCCCACTTCTGGGTATATACCCAAAAGAACGGAAATCAACAAGTTGAAGAGACACCTGTACTCTCATGTGTATCACAGCTCTGTTCACAACAGCCAAGAGCTGGAACCAACCTAAATGTCTTTCTGCAGATGATTAGATAAAGAAAACACGGTATGTATACACAGTGGAGTACTACTTAGCCGTAAAAAAGAATGAAATTCTACCATCTGCAGCAACATGGATGACCTTGGAGAAAATTACCAAGGTTAAGTGAAATAAGCCAGGCACAGAGAGAAAAATACCACATGTTCTCACTCATATGCAGAAACTGAAAAAGTTGATCTCATAGAAGTAGAGAGTAGAATAGTGGTTACTGGAGACTGGAGGGGAAGGGGAGGGAGAATGAAGAGATGGTGATCAGAGGATACAAAATATTAGAGAGATAAGAAGAATGGGATCTAGTGTTTATAGCAATATAGGGAGACTGCAGCTAACAACAAAGTACTGTGTATCTTTGAATAGCTAATAGAGATGATGTTGAATGTTCCTAACACAAAGAAGAGGCAAATGTTTGAGGTGATGGATGTACTAAGCACACTGTATGATCATTGCCAACAGAATGAATGTACCCAAATATCATATTGTGCTCCATAAATATATACAATTTTCCTGGGCCAATTCATAAAAATAAATTCAAGAGAGGGGGAAAAAAGAGAGAAAATAGAGAGTAGAATAGAGGTTACTAGAGGCAGGAAAAGGTGGGGGAGGGACGGGGGGGGGGGAAAGGGTGGTAGACCGACTGGTACCAAGTTACAGTTAGATAGGAAGAGTCAGTTCTGGTGCTCTAGGGGG
>NW_007733278.1:100348-110979 GCF_000696425.1 Galeopterus variegatus
ATTTCTTACAGTTTCAGAGGCTGGGAAGTCCAAAGTCTGGGGAACACATCTGGCAAGGGCTTTCTTCCTGGTGGTGACTCTCCACAGTAATGTAGGGCATCACTTAGAGAGAATGGCCTGAGCAAGAGAGTTAACCTCCTCGCTTGCTCTCCTTTTAAAGCCATCAGAACATGCCCAGTACTCCACAAACAGATCAATTCATTCGCAAGGGCTCAGTCCTCACAATCTAATCATCTCTTAAAGGCCCCACCTTCCAATTACCATAATAGGATTTCCCACCCTCTTAACACTGTTACGTGGGGGTCAAGTTTCCAATATGTGCATTTTGGGGGGACACATTTGACCCATAGCAATGTCTGTTTCAGCGACCAGTATTTCCATGAAGATATAAGATTTGTCTACAAAGAACAGAATTCTGTTTTGTGAAATAGCAACTGGGGAGTTTGAGGAAATGAGGGCAATTCCAGGAGTGAGTATGGAGATGGACTTAATTAGGGGGATTAAGGTATAGTAGGAAAAACAGTCTAGTTTGACTCCTAACTGTGTGACCTTAGGTAGGCAATTTATCTTTGCTGAGCTCATTTGCTAAATAAGAAAATGATGCCAGCCTAACAGAGATGTGTCAGGGTTCTGGGTAGTGTGTGCAAACCCTGGGCTTCCCGCTAGCAGTGGCTCTCACCATGGGGAACTGCATGGTGTGCAGGGGCCGCAGAGCTGGTGCATCCAGCCCTGATGTCTGGAGACTGGCTTTCCCTGCAGGATGAGTGGGGCACCCTGGATGTGATGACATTAATACGAACAAGCCTCTGGCATTTCATAAAGGCTGATCTGAAGGTATTAACTAGAAGAGCATGAGGTCTGTGTCAGTCATAGTGTTACAGGGCACACTCAGCTCCTGTCTGAGGCACCCAAAAATTGATATTGAGCTCATAGGTCCAGCTGCCTGCCCCCAGACAAAAGCAAACCACTCAAAAGTCAACATTTTGTGTGTTTGGGAGAGCTCTGTCTGTTTGGGGGAGATGGCTTTAGCCTGGCCGTTCTCCTTCAGGTTTACTGAGAGATGGGTTAGCCTAATATTTCTCTTCAAATCACTGGTATTCCTGAATAAAAGCTGACTTCCATTTTCACCAACATTTAACTTTCAAATTGTTTTTTGTCTGGGGGCTGGCAGCTGGACCTGTCAGTTTGATGTCAATTTTGGGGAGCCTCAGCCATGAGCTGGGTGGCTCCTGTAACAATTTTGGCAAGCCAGCCGGGAGTTGAATGCCTTGGGCAGCCTAGCCCCCCCGCTTCTATGGTAGCAAAGCTGAGTCCACCCGTGGGTGCCAGTTGCAATTTGGGGGAACTGGTAACAATTTTGACAAGCTGAGTCAGGAGTTGAGTGCCCTTGGCGGCCCAGCCCCCCGACTTCTGTGGGAGCAAGGCTGGGTCCACCTGTGGGTGCCAGCTGCCTGTGGAAAGCCAGCCCCATGGTTGGGATTTTGGGGACTTTCCCTATTTCCAGCAGTAGCATGACCACCAGTTCCCTGCCGTTTGTTTGGTGAAGGAAGGCAGTGTTGGTGGGGGCTTTGACAGGCTCTGAGCTGGTGAGCTGGTAAGTCGTCCTTGGGAGTCCTCTTTCTACACCATTTGTTTGTTAAATGTACCATTTGGGTGTGAGAAACACTGTTTGTTAGTTTGTTAAAAGGTAACTTTGGGGATGTGAGAAATGGCTTAAGGACAAAAAAACAGCATTTTGTTTGTTTGGGAGAGCTCTGTTTGGGTTTGAGTAACTAAGTTTGTGCCTTTTGGTCATTAAAGACCTAGTGACTAAAAAGAAATTTTTTCTTTTTCTGAGTTTACATGAATATAGAGTTGTTTTCCAGCCAGCCTGAAGCTGCAGACTTGCACATACTGCACAGAACCTGAGATAACAGCAAAGATGGGAGCAGAAACCAGAGTCTTGGCAAGACTTTGCCCCTGAGACCTTGCATGGACCCCTCGCTGCTTCCATGCCCCTCCTTCCTGCTTTTCCTTTCCCACGTTCCATTCCCTCATCCCCCTCTTTAAAAACCCCTCAGTAAACCTGAGTCTTTGAGATGGCTCTAGCCTGACCATGCTCCCTCAGGTTTACCAGAGAGATGGGTTAGCCCAACATCTCTCCTCAGGTCACCGGTATTCCTGAATAAAAGCTGCCTTCCATTTTCACTAACATTTGACCTTTGGGTTGTTTGTTTTTTGTCTGGGAGCTCGCAGCCTGACCTGTGAGTTTTGTATCAATTTGGGGGGGCTTCAGCCAGGAGCTGAGCGTGCCCTGTAACAATTTAGAGCTAAAAAGAACCTTAAAGGCCAAGGAGCCCGTTTGGTAAGTAAGCTGAGCAGCCTGAAGAAGGGCTGGCACCCAGCCTCCAGCCCATGCCCCCAGAGCTGTTTGCAGCCCAGGACGAAACTCCTTCTGCCTGCTCCCTTGTCTTCTTCAGCCTCCAAACCAGGCGGGAAAGCAGGGTTGCTGCCCACTTCTTCATTCTTCTCTGACATTTTAAGCCCCTGATGTGGCCTCTCAGTTCACACAGTTCCCACGAAAACCTCTTTAACACATTTTGGGAAAGTCCAGCGTGTGAGGTCTGTATTGACAGCCGTAGTGGGGGTTTTCCCCACAGCCCACATCATTGCTTGGCCCAGTGTGGCATGGAAGCCAATTGGGAGAGTGACCCTACTTCTGCTGGTGCTTCTCACCTCCCATAGAACGAAACCAGGGCCCTTCTGGCTGAGCTCCCAGGGCAGCCCACGTTCTTCTCCATCTCACTTCCAGGTCAAAAGCACCCTCTCCACAGTGATTGCACCCTGAGCTACCAACTCACTCCCGTGCATGCTCCAAATAGAACCTCTCCCATTTCTTCCAGATCAGACAGGCCTGAATGAATTTTGGGAAAACGTTTCTTGTTTTTGTTTGTGTTTTGTTCTGAACCTTCTCTTTGGACACCCAGGAATCTTCCTTTGCCCCTTCTGAAGACTGCGAGGTCAGTCAGGGGTTTCTCCCCTTTCCAACTTCATTCTCTGCAGTCATTTTTTAAAAACTTATTCTCATTTTCTGCCCTTATCTTCCAGATCATAATCTAGCTCACCCTCGAAGACAAACCAGGTCTAGGGAATTTGCATAGAAAGCTTTTCTTATTTTCACCACCCCCTTGCGGCCTCACTTTCTCAGTAACTTCTCTTCAGCATCTCTCCACTCTAGGACACCTTCAAACCCAATGCGAGGCCTGTCAACCAGACTCCATCAGGCACCAGGCCGGTCACGTTACTATGGGGACTAGCCTTTGTAAGGACAAACTCTATCCAACTACGCAAAAGGAGATGAATTATAGCTATTCATTACCTAAAACGGTGGGCTTTGAGTCTGTTTCGTTCTCATGTTCTACTCTCATTTCCACCTTCTTCCAACCTGTCCCCACTCCAGTCCCCTGAAATGGACCCCCTCCATTCAGCCCCGCCAAAACATAGCATCAGTCATGACTTTGTAGGTCACTGGGGATATGTGGTCCGCCCTGTCTGGTTTCCTCCTTGTCTTATCGTTGAATTGAGGCTAGGCAGCCCTCCAAGTCACCCTGACATTTGGAAAAGAAATACCACCCTTGTCTCCTGCAGACTTCTCTCTGGTTTTTCCCCCCACCCCCAAGATTTTCACCACCTCTGCACTCTCCTAAACTGTTCTGTGTTGTTTCCTGCAGACTTCTGTCTTTCAGTCACTCGCAATCATCTGGCAAGCGTAGTCACCTCATTTGGCTTTCAGCTCCCAGCCTCTCAAAAATGCTTCCCCTTTCCTCCATGTGTGCCCCACTTTAGGCAGGGTCTGAGCCCAGGCCCATCATCAGACAGATAAGGCACCCTGTGTCTACTTCAAAAAGTCACCCCTCTGGACAGACAGAGTTGTGGCAAGGGAAACAAAGGCTGGATTTCAACCCCACCTGCCCCAGAATGGGCTTCTAACCCACATAACCACACAGAGCAACCTGCCCAAGACACAGACTTTGAATTTGAGGCGATGAAAAGACAATAAAAAGTGGACTCCTCAAAAACTGGAGTTATTTTCCCAAAGTCATACGTCCATGAGGGGCAACCCAGAACTAAAATCTAGGTCTCATGAACCCCAGTCTAGGGCACCTTGCAGCCTTCTGCAAACGCTGTGGTCATCATTCTCCCTTTACATCGTTAGCAAGCTAAACTCACATTTGCATGTACCCAGGTTTCTGCTGCAGTCAGATTCAAGAACACTGAGCAGCATAAGTTAAAGGGTGGAATTTCCAAGATTCCCATTTATAGTTACATCCACCATATCACTGGGCCAGCTCACCCCTGTCCCATGGAATAACTATGAGGAGGGGAGTATTTTGCACTGCAAGGGAAAGGGGAAAATGAAGAAAGAAAAAGAGAAATGGAAAAATAGAGAGGACCGAATTTTCCTTTTCTGGTTAATTTTGATATAAATATAAAATGCCTTTCCATGTATTTTGACCCAATTAAATATCTACGTGCTGTTTGGAAAACAAGTTTCTAAACTAATAACTCTTTATGCTCTTCATTCTAAGTCAAAACATCTGTCTTTGGGTTTGGGGTTTTTTTCTTGTTTTTCTTTCTGTCTTCCTTTTTTTTATAGTCCTCAAGACAGCCACCCCAGCGTCACAGTGTCACTGGCCCAGCTGCAGCTTTGATGCCGTGGGCTCTTTACTACAGTTCCTGCAGCTGTTGTCTGCCCGGCGTCCCATCCTGCGGAGAGGTCAGCGGAAGCCGTAACTCACAGGCTGTGGCATTTGAAGAGATACTAGGGAGCCATCATCCAAGTTTTCAAAACCTAAATGTCGAGAACTTTACTGCAGCAAGGAATTAGGAAGAAGTGTGCCTCTCGTCCCTGCTGCTCAAGGAATCTCCCTTCTGATGGCCCGAGAGAAAGAGGAAGCCTTGGGTATTTGGACAGCTGGAAAATTGTATTCTCTTATTGCAAATCACAGGAGCACCTATTAGGTGTCCTGTGTACTGCTTGTTCTACCCACATTATCTCTTGTTCTTTTCTTTACTGTTTTCAGATGAGGAAACCAAGGCTGAGAGAGAAAGTGATTTGCCTGAGGTCACATCACCAGCAAGAGATAGGTTCACCTAAGATGAACTTGTTATGGGTGAATTAAGGCTGAGAAGGACCCAGGAAACAGTGTGGACCAATAGGAAATGACAGAGGAGAGGGGAAATGAACCCAGTCACTGTTAGGGCAGAATCAGGTGCCAGGACATCCATGCTCCCATAACTTGAACTTGATTCCCATCTTATTCCCTGGTGCTCAGTGGAGATCCAAGTCTCCCATGGCAGGCCTTTTAATCCAGCCCTGGGTGAGGCATCCAGCCAACTGAAGCTAAGCAGCTGCCCTCCCACCCCCACTAATCTGATTTGCTCACCTGTGTGCACATGGCTTGCTCCTTTGGACCAAAATTATTTGCATCTTCCTTGTCCAGTGTTGCAATCCTTTCTTCTTCCCACTCCTTAGGGAAGAGATAAACTTCCAAGGTGGGGGCTATTGGTTTCTAGCCTGAGGCTTTATCCTAAATGGATTTGGATCTGTCTGGCCACCCAGGTCAAAAACATGAAATTCATATATCCAGCTCACCCAGACCATCTGCTCACTTTGCAATAATATTGTCCTCTGGGTCTGTGCTAAGGGACCACTTAAGAAAATGTTACTTCAGTAATTAAGCCCTTTGGCGAGATTTTAAGATGGATTCTTATTACAATTAACCTGACCTGATAGCCCATAAAATGGTGGTAGGTTTCCAACAGAGTCCTGATTCTCTCCATAAAATAAAACAAGGAGGAATTAGAAAATAGTCATTTTTACCTCCTAGGTTCCAACTAAATCACTACATAAATCAAGTATTAAAATAATATTGCCACCCAATTCATTGATACCATGAACACTTACTGGCTTGCTGCAATGCACGTAGCTTTCTTGTAAAAATACAAGGGGATACAGCCAGGATAAACTGAAGCTCTTAAGGGAAGTTTGAAGAAAAATATTTGGCTCTTATTAAGCTTTCTTGGGGGTTTTATTTTGCTGAATAGTCTTTTTACTCTCACTGAAGAGAGGCTGGAGAAGAAAAAGTAGAAAAAAATAATGGCCAATGTAAAATTGTATTGTCTTGCTGTATGATTTGTAATGGACCCTCAATTCCAATAACTATCCCACAAAACTTTGAGGAAATCTACATTTTCATCAATATGTTGAGAGCCTGCGTTTCCTTCATGGGAATAATGCATTGAAATGTTGTGTTGCAGAGTGGTTAAGGAGAGCCCAGACACATGTGTACTGCACAAAATGAAATAGATGTGGTTCTGCCCTTCAAAGAACTTAAGATCTAGTAGGATTGGTAAGATGACTAAAAATAGCATTGATGCAGGGAAGACCTCGGCTAGAACACAAGTTAGGTGCAAAGTCAAAGCGGTTCAGAAGTACATAAGATATTCTAACACTGCTACTTCAACATTGCTGATTTATATTATATGCACCACCTCAGCACTGCTTTTTATTACCCCCTCTGGTAAAGCTGGGGATGGAGAGAACATGGAATAGGGTAAAGATGTCTATTTTGCATCTTATTTGATATAACCTGAAAATGTATGACTGTAAAAGTAATACAGGTTAACTCACTATAACCTTGGGATGGGGAAATAATAAGGGAAAAAGTTGGCTTAATATCATACACAAACACACACACACAAACTTTAAAAAAAAAAGACAAACTGGAAAAATGTTTGCACCATACGTCACTGATTGTCATTTTTTTTTAATTGGTCTACGTTTGGCTTGATTTTGCACTTGTCTTCTTACCAAGCTCTGCCCTGTATCAATATAACAGTTTATTCAAGTCATTAATAAAAATATATCTACCTGAGAAACTGTCAACGATCAGCGGAGACAGCAAAGACATGATAACTAAATGCAATGTGGGATCAGAAACTGCATCCTGGAATGGAAAAAGGGCATACACCCCCAATAAGAAAATAGACAAAAGATATGTAAAGATAATTCAAAAGAAGAAATAAATATAAATTAAAATGGTCAATGAGATATGAAAACATGTCCAACCTCAGTAATTATCAATGAAAGGGAAAATAAATGATATACATATACTATGTATTACATATATAAGGGGAAATAATAAGGGAAAAAGTTGGCTTAATATCATACACAAACACACACACACAAACTTAAAAAAAAAGACAAACTGGAAAAATGTTTTCACCATACGTCACTGATTGTCATTTTTTTTTAATTGGTCTACGTTTGGCTTGATTTTGCACTTGTCATCTTACCAAGCTCTGCCCTGTATCAATATAACAGTTTATTCAAGTCATTAGTAAAAATATATCTACCTGAGAAACTGTCAACAATCAGCGGAGACAGCAAAGACATGATAACTAAATGCAATGTGGGATCATAAACTGTATCCTGGAATGGAAAAAGGACATACACCCCCAATAAGAAAATAGACAAAAGATATGTAAAGACAATTCAAAAGAAGAAATAAATATAAATTAAAATGGTCAATGAGATATGAAAACATGTCCAACCTCAGTAATTATCAATGAAAGGGAAAATAAATGATATACATATACTATGTATTACATATATAACATATTATGTATTACACACACACATAGACCTTGAATTGGCAAAGGCAAAAATGGTCAATGATATCTACCCACCTCTGATAGTGGTATAATTGTAAAATCATGTGTTCTCCTGTATTTCTGCCTCAACTATTCTGGTCCAAATTATTATGATCTGGAACTCAAAGTCCTTGAAGCTACCATCATCTGTCACATGGACCACTGTAATAGCCTCTTGATGTCAACCTGTCTTCATTCTTGCCTCTGTTCATGAGTTCTCTCTACTCAGCCAGAGTCTCCTTTCAAACATAAATGTGGCAAATTAGTACAGCCACTAAGGAAAACAGTATAGAGGTTTCTCGAACTACATATAGAAATACCATAAAATCCAGATATCCCACTTCTGGGTATATACCCAAAAGAACGGAAATCAACAAGTTGAAGAGACACCTGTACTCTCATGTGTATCACAGCTCTGTTCACAACAGCCAAGAGCTGGAACCAACCTAAATGTCTTTCTGCAGATGATTAGATAAAGAAAACACGGTATGTATACACAGTGGAGTACTACTTAGCCGTAAAAAAGAATGAAATTCTACCATCTGCAGCAACATGGATGACCTTGGAGAAAATTACCAAGGTTAAGTGAAATAAGCCAGGCACAGAGAGAAAAATACCACATGTTCTCACTCATATGCAGAAACTGAAAAAGTTGATCTCATAGAAGTAGAGAGTAGAATAGTGGTTACTGGAGACTGGAGCGGAAGGGGAGGGAGAATGAAGAGATGGTGATCAGAGGATACAAAATATTAGAGAGATAAGAAGAATGGGATCTAGTGTTCTATAGCAATATAGGGAGACTGCAGCTAACAACAAAGTACTGTGTATCTTTGAATAGCTAATAGAGATGATGTTGAATGTTCCTAACACAAAGAAGAGGCAAATGTTTGAGGTGATGGATGTACTAAGCACACTGTATGATCATTGCCAACAGAATGAATGTACCCAAATATCATATTGTGCTCCATAAATATATACAATTTTCCTGGGCCAATTAATAAAAATAAATTCAAGAGAGGGGGAAAAAGAGAGAAAATAGAGAGTAGAATAGAGGTTACTAGAGGCAGGAAAAGGTGGGGGAGGGACGGGGGTGGGGGAAAGGTTGGTAGACTGACTGGTACCAAGTTACAGTTAGATAGGAAGAGTCAGTTCTGGTGCTCTAGGGTGACAAGAGCTAATAATATTGTATCGTATATTTCAAGATAGCCAGAAAAGAGGATCTTGAATGTTATAACCACAAAGAAATGGTAAATGTTTTGGTGATAGACATGCTAACTATTCTGATTAGATCTTTAATATATGCATGTATTGAAAAAACAAACTGTGCCCCATAAACATGTACAATGAAGAAAATCCTGCTTATATCTCTCCTTGCTGTTAGAAAAGCTACAAAATCCTTATCGAGACCTGCAAATCCATCTGTGGTGTGCTCCCTACCCGTACCCGCAGCGTCCTGCCTCACCGTGCTCCCCTCATTGCCACTCCAGCCACACAAGCCTGCTTCAGCTCCCTGTTCAGCCACATTGATAGACAATGGCTGAAAAACTCTTAGCTCTCCCATTAGTCTACTTAACTCCTACTTAACCTTAAGTCCTTACCTGAAACGTCACTTCCGACAGGAAGTCTTCCTTGAACTCCCAGCTAGGTGAAATACGCTCTATTGTACTCTCTAATAGTACTATGTACCTTTCTGTAGTAACACACCAGACTTCACAAGGGTACAGACCATATCTAGTGTTGCTCTCCGTATTATCCTAAGTACCTAGCACATAGTCCTTCTTACATTCCATGTTCTCGTTAATATTGTTGAATAAATTATGAATTTTTCCAGAAATTAGTTTTGCAACATGTATCAAAAATTTAAATATATGTATTCTTTGTTTCAGAAATCTACTTCAGGAAATTTATTTTTCCTTTATTCTATTACACATGCACATACACACATCACACACACACATATATGGGAGTGAATCCTGAGGTTTTGAACTTTTTAAAGTATGTGCATATTACTTATATAGTCAGAAAAAAACAATGAAGATATTTTCATTCTTGGGAGGAAATGAAAGTTAATGGTGTGCTATGGGTTGAGTGTGTCCCCAAAAAGTTCATGTATTGGAAACTTGACCCCCCACGGTAACAGTATTAAAAGGATGGAAAATTCAATTATCATATTTGAAAAGTAGGTCCTTTAAGAGGTGATTAGATTGTGAGTACTGTGTCCTGGTGAATGGACTGATCCATTCGTGGACTAATGGGCCTGGTTCTGATGGCTTTAAAAGGTTAGTTTGCTTGCTCAGCCCATTTCTGTCACCATGTGACACCCAGCAAAGAAGGTCCTCACCAAATGCACCCCCTGGACCATGACCTTACCAGTCTCCCAAACTGTAGGAAATAAATTTCATTCTTTTATCAATTACTCAGTTTTGGGTATTCTGTTATGAGCAACAGAAACAGACTAATGGTGTCTACTACGGATTGCATTAAAACAATTTGCATCAAAGGAAGAGCATCGAAATATCACAGTCATTCAAGAAACTACCCCAAATTGCTGTGGCAAAAGGGTATGCCAAAAGACAGAGAAAGTAGAGATTTTCAACTGGGGATGGGAGATGGTGCAGTGTTCAAAAATGTCTTCAGAAAGAGACAGCATGTGAATCACCCACACAGATGAGGAATAGGGGAGAGGCTGGGAGGAGGGAATGTCAAGCAACAGGGTCAGCACACGTAGAGGTAGGGAGGAGGGAATGTGCAAGGCAAGCAGTGTGGTCACTTGGCCCAGATGCAAGGAGTACAGAGAGAAGCAAGACACAGGAGAGAAAAGGTAGGCTGTGCCAGATTACAAAAGTTTCCATAGCTGATGGGAAACAAACAGGGGAGTTAAGTAGAGGATAAACATGGCAGGCTCCAGCTTTTATTATTTTTTTCATTTCTTTTTA
>NW_007733278.1:113543-114045 GCF_000696425.1 Galeopterus variegatus
ATTTGTTGCCTAGATGATCTGTCCAATGCTGAGAGGTGTGATCAGGTTTCTTTCTTTTTTGAGGTGATAAAACATACTATTATACTCTGCTACAGTGCATATCCTTCCATATCTCTTCAGTCACAAGTTTAAAGGTAATTATGGAAATTCCCAGACATGCAATTGACATGTAAAAGGTTATGCACATTTTAAATTTTCACAGGTATTCTGAAATTGCCCTCTTTAGAGGTTGTATCAGTTTATATACCTAAAAATATGTATGAATGCCTGTTTCCCCACACTCTTGCCAAAAATAGATGGTCAAAAACACATTCAAAAAATCTTTGGCTATTAGGTGAAAAATGAAGTTTTAATTTACATTTGCTAATTGTGTGGAACCTAGGCATGTTTTTAATTATCTAAATACCATTTGTATTTCTCTTTGTGAGCTGTCGGTTCATGTCCTTTGCCAATTTTTCTATTAATGTATTGATCTTTTTTCTACTGATTTGCAGAAGTTCTT
>NW_007733279.1:0-4149 GCF_000696425.1 Galeopterus variegatus
TTTTTTTTTAAATCTCATGCAAAATTACCTTCTATCTATCTCTCTAAGGTAGAGACTGATTCATTTCTGACCATAGCTTCTAACAATGGAAATAAAAATAATTTTACGCATTTAAACAATATTATTGAGAAGGAGAAAAGCAGCTCCTGGTACTCAGGAGCTGATCTTGTACTTCGGGTAGACATTGGTGTTCTCCTGTTGAAGATAACTTCACAAAACATCACCATCAGAAAAGACCACTCTGTGACCATGATGGATCAAGACAAAAACTGGAGCACTTTGTAATTGTGTCTGAACAAAAATAAAACCCAAACATTTTCTCTTGAGAGATAATATGAATGGTTAACTGATGTATCTGGACCAACCATAGTTCAGCTTCACTCTAGTTTGCTCTCTCCTGAGGTCAGATTTATTGACACCTGCATCCTGACAGCACTCAACTCAATGCAAACCCTTGCATCTTCAGGTCCTTCCTTAAATCACTCAAACAAAATCCAAATCCTATCATAAATTCTTTTTAAACCTTTTTATAGAGATGACACACAGTTGATGTTATCAATCAAGAAAAATTTCCATCCCAAGGGTTTCAGAAAAACTTAAGGTATACTTATTTCAGAAATAAGAAGAAATACATACAGGCATATCTTGGAGATATTGCAGGTTTGATTCCAGACCACTGCAGTAAAGTGAATATTGCAATGAAGTCAGTCATAAAAATGTTTTGGTTTCCCAGTGCATATAAAAGTTGTTTACACTATACTGTAGTCTTTTTGGTGTGCAGTAGCATCATGTCTATAAAAACAATGTGCATATCTTAATTAAAAAATACTTTATTGCTAAAAATGCTTGCAATCATCTGAGCCTTCAGCAAGTTTTAATCTTTTTATTGGTGCAGACTCTTGCCTTGATGTTGATGGCTGCTGACTGATCATGGTGGTGCTTGCTGAAGCTTGAGGTGGCTGTGGCAATTTCTTAAAATAAAGCAATGATGAAGTTTGCCTCTTTCTTTCAGAAAAGATTTCTCTGCAGCATGCGATGCTGTTTGATAGCATTTTAACCACAGGAAAACTTCTTTCAAAATTGGACTCAATTCTCTCTAACCCTGCTGCTGCTTTGTCAACTGTGTTTACATGATATTCAGAATCCTTCATTGTTATTTCAACAATGTTCACAGCATCTTCATCAGGAGTAGATATCATCTCAAAAAACCACTTAACCATGTTTTTTGCTCATTAGAAGCAACTTCTCATATGTCAAAATTTTTATCATGAGATTGCAGCAATTTCAGCACATCTTTAAGCTCCATTTCTAATTCTACTTACCTTTCTATTTCCATATCCGCAGCTATTTTCTCGACTGAAGTCCTGAACCCCTCAAAGTCATCCATGAGAATTGGAATCAACTTCTTCCAAACTCCTGTTAATGTTGGTATTTTGACCTCCTCCCATAAATCACAAACGTTAATGGCATCAACAATGGTGAATCTTTCCAAAAAGTTTTCAGTTTACTTTGCCCATATACATCAGAGGAATCACTATCAGTGGTAGCTATAGCTTTACAAAATGTATTTCTTCAATAATATAATAAAAATAAGACCTGAAAGTCAAAATACCTACTTGATCCATGGGCTGCAGAAAATTGTGTTAGCAGATTATTGAAAACATTAATCTTGCACAACACCATCGAAGCTCTTAGGTGACCAGGTACATCGTCACTGAGCAGCAATATTTTGAAAGAAGTCTTGCTTTTTAAAAATTTTTTCTGGCCAGTAGATCTCATCAGTGAATTAAAAAAATTTAGTAAACCATGCTGTAAACAGATGTGCTATCACCTAGGTTTTGTTCGTCTGTTTATAGAACACAGGTAAAGTAGATTTAGCATAATTCTTAAGGGCCCTTAAGAATTATAATTAAGAATGGCAAATGAGCATTGGCTTCAACTTAATATCACCAGCTGCATTAGCCCCTAAGAGAGTCGGCCTGTCCTTTGAAGCTTTAAAGTCAGGCATTGACTTCTCTGTAGCTGTGAAAGTCCTAGGTAGCACCTTCTTCCAAAAGAAGCCTGTTTGGTTTACACTAAAAATCTGTTGTTTTGTGTAGGTACATTCATCAATGATCTTAGCTAGATCTTCTGGATAACCCGCTGCAGCTTCTACATCAGCACTTGCTGCCTCACCTTGCAATTTTATGCAATGTAGATGGCTTTTCTTTAAACCTCATGACCCAGCCTCAGCTAGCTTCAGACTTCTCCTCTGCAGCTTCTTCACCTCTCTCAGACTTCACAGAATTAAAGAGAGTCGGGGCATTGCTCTGCATTAGGCTTTGCTTAAAGGAATGTTGGAGCTGGTTTGATCTTTTATCCAGACCACTAAACTTTCTTTACATCAGCAAAAAGGCTGTTCACTTTCTTATAATTTGTGTGTTCACTGGAGAGACAGTTTTTATTTTCTTCTAGAACTTTTCCTTTGCATTTACAGTCTGGCTATTTGGTACGAGAGGTCTAGCTTTCAGCCTATCTCAGTTTCCAGCACACCTTCCTCACTAAGTTTAATCATTTTTAGATTTTCATTTAAAGTGAGGGACCTTTGACTTTTTTATTTTTTAATTTTTTCCACTTGAAAATTTAGATGCCATTGTATGGTTACTGTTTAACTTAATTTCAATGATGTTGTGTCTCAGGGATTAGGGAAATTCAAGGAGAGGGAAATAGGGAGGAGGATGGCTGGTCACTGGAGCAGTCAGAACACACACAAATTTATCGATTAAGTTAGCTGTCTTATAAGTGTGGAGTTCAGGGCACCTCAAAACAGCAACAATAGAAGCATCAAAGATCACCAATCACAGATCATCATACAGATATAATGATAATGAAAAGTTTGAAATATTGTGAGAATTACCAAAATGTGACACAGAGACATAAAGTGAGCACATGCTGTTGGAAAAAGGTCGCTTATAAATTTCCTGGATGGAGGGTTGCCACAAAACTTCAGTTTGTAAAAATGCAGTACTTGTGAAGCACAATAAAGTGAAGTGCTACAGAATGAGGTATGCCTGTGCATGTGATTTTTATGAATAAATTAATCTCTAATGCAAGAACCAAAATATTTTGTCCCTTTGTCAAGATGTTTTTGTAATATTCTCATATTTGGATATAAATTTTGATATACATTCTTTAATCATGCAAACATCATCACTGATTTACATAATTACTTTGATGTGCTCATTTATCTGCTATCTAGGAATAAGGAGAAATATTTAAAGTGGTCCTTCATTAAATTTTAAGCTTCCTGAGCTCAGTTACTGTACATTATATGTTTAGTTTTCTAAGATATTCTTTTATTGGTGCAAAAAAAAAGTACTAAGTAAACAATGAAGTTTTTCTATGAGAAACATGAGCTAATTGATGCATTAAACGAGTAATAGTAAATGCATAGGAAGCAAAAAACTATATAGAATTAAATGAGCAAATGCCAAATTGCATAGTATATATTACTGATGCAAAGAGAAAGAAAATAGTTTGAGCTCAAGTTAGTGATGCCCATAGTGACAGCAAGACTTGAGATTTGCCCAAATGTAAATGAGGAAGCAAACTATCAAAGTGTTTGTTGGCAAAAGTAAAAAGAGAAATAAAGAATAGAATGCAATGAAGGCACCAACCTAACTAAACCAGATGACTCGTTCACTCTATTTCTTAGTAAAATGTTATGTTCATGGAAATTGCTCAACATTTCAATTAGTAATTTCAAATGACTAGATAAATATGATTCAAAAAGAGTATTGAGTTATAAATATCAAGAAGAAAATATTAACTTATGTAATACATTGTCAGAATATTTAAAGTAATTTTTCGAGCCTACAGTTACATGAGAAAAGAGAAAAAGACAGGTGGATGATTGGAAGCAAGTGTAATAAATATTTGTTTAGAATTGTAGTTCAATTTCTTCCTTAATGCAGAAGAATGTAGACGAATGTAGAGGACATGAAAATAAAAAGAAATTGAAGTGCATAATACAATAAGAGAATGATATATTATCACAGTTGTCATGAAAGCCCATAGTAATAATGGTTTGCTTGTTGATTCTCATTTCCTAAGCAGCTTATAGTTTTAGAAATAACATCATATATTTTTAAACAACAGACTATTTACTGT
>NW_007733279.1:5150-7016 GCF_000696425.1 Galeopterus variegatus
TGATCATGCTACTTATACCCTAGGCTTCAATTACAAAGCAAAATACGAGAATTGTGAAAAAATTTTTTCCACTCTTGAAAACTATATCAAATGAAATATATAGTTTATCCTCACTACTTTCCTAAATTTTAGTATAAAATAATAGTTTTTTCTTTTCCCAAACATAAGTTATAATGTTTTTGAAACTACTTTGCTTATATTTCAATAATTGCGATGCTTGCCTCTATAGTCCCATTTCTGCAGTGAAAATAATGCTAATCAAATTCATTTTATTCCTGCTGTAAAGTAAAAATGAACCACATTTGAAATTATCACATGTAATGCAATGACACAAAATTATAAAGACTAATCAAGAAATCACACATCAGAAACCAATCCATAATATTATTTAGGGTGTTTCTTTTTCTTTTAATTTGAAAAGTGCATTTTTCCATTTAAAAATTATTTCAATGAAATTGTTTTTTACTCTATTTTATGGAAAAGCTTAAACTTGTAAGTAGTACTCCAGTTTTACAAATAGTACCCTAGCACGTAGCCAATATTTTCTCTTATGCTTAGAATTGACAATATAGGTACCTTTTATGTTAAGTGAGGAACTTCAAGACTAATTCAAGTTTATAGTGCCTGAACCGAGTGAGGGGAAATTAATAATGCATGTAAATCCAATGTCACTGTTTTGGTAATTTTCAGGCTCTGCTATTACATGTCTGCTTCTGTAATACTGTAGAGATGTCTGTATCTTCTTTATAAGTCTAATAATATTTACCTTGGCAAGATCATATCTCATGGGTTTAAGTTCTGAACAATTTGGCAAAAACTTTTGTCATCAACCAGAAACTCTGTCCTCTGCCCTGAGGAAAGTAACTGCTCAGGTCACTCTTTCCTCTTTTCAGTTCCTTGTAAGAGTTTAACTATTGGCTGCAGGCACTCTTGCTCTGTAAATTGTCCCTAAAATATACATAGTTCACAGCCTACAACTGAAGATAGATCACACAACTGAAATTGGCCAGTGCAGATGGAGAACAGAAAGGAAGGTGATGGAAATCATTGTCAACCTATTTGATTAACTTTCATCTTTTGGTGTCCTTATATATTTTTTTGACCTTATTAGGTGTGATGAGTATTAGTGTAACATGGGCTACTGAATAGGTATTCCACAACTTTGTGCAGAGGTTAAAACAAAGAGGGTTCTATTTGTTTAGAATAAATTTATCAGTCAAGATTGAAACTTTACTAGTAGAGACTGTGCAATAATTCATTTTCACACATTTCTGGGTAATAGTTCAGTAAAATTTCAAGTATTATTAGAGTTACCAACTTGCTCAATTTAAACTTCTTGGTATATCATTTTTCTTGTGGTCCAGAAATGTAAATATATTTTAATTTTCTAATTTATCTCATCCAACTTCGACCCTTCTACAAATCCATAGTACATTTGTTTTTTGTGTTTCTGAGCAAACTACACCATAATAATCAGTAGTGCCACATTTTTTCCTATCCATCTGGCACTCAGGGTACCCATAACAAAATATAAAATATTTTGAGAATATGGAATCACTATGTATTGTATAGCATAGAAGTCACTGTGAGTTAGAATGTATTAACATTTGCATTTTTATAGTCCTCCAAATAAGCATACCACTTTTACGTATGCATACAAATATCTATGTCTACATCAGGAATTATTAAGTTGCTAATCCTTATTTTATAGAGCCTTGATAAAATAAATGAGACATTGTTTACATGATGAGCTCTCGAGTCGTAATGTCCAGATTCCCATTCTAAATGAGTAACTGCTAGATGTCCTTAGGATTTCTATTTTTTTTTTTCCTTTTTTTTTGTCTTTTTCCGTGTCCGGCAACGGAT
>NW_007733279.1:7975-20652 GCF_000696425.1 Galeopterus variegatus
CTAAAATCAATTGTACCCATCTGCTGTGGGTTAAATGAGTCCCCCATAGGTCCATGTATTGGAAATTTTGTCCCCATTGTAACAGTTAAGAGGGTGGGAAATCCAATCATGGTAATTGAAAGGTAGGGCTTTTAGGAGGTGATTAGATTGTGAGGACTACACTCTGGTGAATGGATTAATCCAGTGATGGTTTAATGGGCGTGGTCCTAATGGCTTTAAAAGGAGAGCAAATGAGAAGGTCAGCTGTCTCGTTCTCAGCCATTCACTATGTGACACCCTGTGCTACCGTGGAGAGTTATCACCAAGAAAAAGACCCTCACCAGATGCACTCCTTGGACTGCAGACTTCCCACATTCTTAACTGTAAGATGTGATTTCTACTTCCTTACGTATCACCTATTTTAGGTATTCTGTTACAATCAAGAAGAAACATACTATTACACCATCTCTTCTCAACTTTATTTTTAGTGACATCATGTGGGAAGCATGACATTGGTTATGGTGGAAATATTTATGCCATGAAAATAAGCAAAAGCTACCAATCAGGATTTTTTTTTCCCATCTGAGGGAGATGTTTTACTAGCACACACAATGGGTCTCTGCAAGTTCCCAGTTGGCAGATTGATTACATTGGATTCTTTCTGTCACAAAGAGCGGTGCTTTGTGATAATAAGGGGGATCACATTTTCAGTCATGGATTTTTCTTCCCTGATTCTTTACCTTCTGCCAGCATCATCATGGACTTAGCTAATGTCTTATCTATGACTCTGAGGATCCATACAGTGTTATGTTTTATTATCAAGAAATGTGACAATGGACCTTTATAAGTGGAATCCACTGGTTTTACAAGGAGCCCCATCAACCAGAAGCAGCTAGCTTGTCAGAAATATCGAATGGCCTGATGAAAGCTCAAAGAATCAGAGGATAGAAGAAAGATAATAGGACAGAAGAAAGATAATTTTATCATATTACCTCTCATGTAGTGAACGCACATTTTAATTGAACCTTGACCATGCAGGGAAATTAAAGCTTGGGTTAGTTAAATAATTTATTCTGTGTTACACAGCTATTATTTGATTTAAGATAGATTGGTTTGGAGAACATGCTGTCTATTCCATCAGTTTTGTTCCTTCTATACAACAGGAACAAAGCAGTTGCTCAATAAATTCCTGTTGAATTAAAAATAATATTATTGTTTTAATTTCCAAATCTTCAAGTGAAGTTTTCTTAATTTTATTAATTCAGTGTAACTGAGTGAGAAACAAATTAATAAAAGGAAAAAAATGGTTATTTTCAGTATACTATTAATAAATTCTAGTGGTAACCTTTCTCTGTTTTCGAGACAATAGCACATTTTGCAAAAATGTTGTATTACATTACAAGGCATTTGCAGTCATAACTATGTTAGAAGAAATATGGAAAAGTTTTAGTAAAAATAAATGTTGCCACATTTCCACCCACCTGTTTCTGTATCATAGCATTGGGATCAATGGTGAGATATGTAATTGTGCCAATATCACCTCTTTTGTTAACCTGCTGGGCATTGCAAACTAAAATAACTCTCAATCTCCCATCACTGGAAAGTGCATAACGAAGTTAAAAATAAAATGAGGCTTTTCTCAGAGACCTTACAAGTTTTTTCTCTTATGATGCAGGGTTTAAAACCCAATCTTGTAATCACTGCTTATCATAATCAGGGAAGCAACATGCTATTCTGTGAGACTATTTCATGGAGATATAAAAATGAGGCCCTGCGCATTCATTATTAGAGATCTTCTGTCACAATCTGTCAATGTAAGAGTGTTGCTGTCTTGGTCCAGTCCTGGTGTCAACTTATTAATTGAAAATCTGCTGCCTGAACCATCCCCTTCCTGTACTTACTGGTATGAATGTTTTAGGATACACATGTTCATCTTAAAGATCTCTGGCTATTCATAGTTGCAGAAAAGTTTTCAGAAAGCGTTTGTGTTAGTGTGAAAATGAGCTAGATTTGGCTTAATCTACTCATTCGCTGGTTTTTAAAACATTCTTTGATCTACCAATGATAATATGAAATTAGCCCAAATTAAGTTTTCTCACCTAGATTGATAAAGTTATTTAACTATATGTAGTTCTTTGACGCAATATATTTTCAGTGTGACTAAGACGAATCTGTTTAATCCCCCTCAAGAGCATGAAAAAGTCTGTGGAATTAGATTATTTTCTTTGCCTTAGATTTTCCTAAAAACATTTTATTTTATTTTAAAATTGGGCTTTCAAAGGATGGTAAATACTACATAGAGTGTCCTATTTCTGAGTCAAGTTGAGTAAGTTCAGACAAATCTAGAGTCAAAATAGAAAGATTTAATAGAAAAGTACTTGAACAGAAAGGAATTATTTGGAAGGAACACTAATGAAATTATAATGGATTGAAAATTTAGATTGGGTTAGGCACTCAAGTCAAAATAGAAAGATTTAATAGAAAAGTACTTGAACAGAAAGGAATTATTTGGAAGGAACGCTAATGAAATTATAATGGATTGAAAATTTAGATTGGGTTAGGCACTCGAGAAAAATATTTAGATAGGTAATCCCATTTAACCCCACACCAACACTATCATATCAGTGTTATTATACCTCTTTCAGTGTAGGAAATATTTTCAGAAATACTAAGTTACTCACACAAAGTCAAAAGCTAGTGTCAAAGACAGGATCTAAACACAAGTCTTCCTTGACCATCAGGGAATACTGAGGTAAAAGAAAAGACTGAAATCTACTAGACAGCACTGCTTTGACTTCCTGCATTATTCTTAGTTTTAGTAAACATTTACATAAAGAGACACATTAAAGTCTTGCAGGGCTCTGGCCTTTTCTTGCTTACACATTTGAGAGTAATAGCTTGAGGAATAAAACCCTCAGGAATTCAATAAAAGTGGCAGCAAATCTCCCTGAATAGGCTGACACAAGAGGTACATTCCTGTGGTAAACATTTCTCTCCTGAAGCGTTAGAACCTGTTCCTTGTAGCATAGGAGCTTCATAAGAACTGAGTTTATGAAGTTTCCACTGATCTCTAAGATAGAAGCATGGAGGAGGTAAACGTTTACAACTGCTGCATTATAAATTAAGAACAGGAATAGAGAACTGTCCAAAGTGTGTTCTGATGATATATCATATGATTTTTTTTATCACATTCCATTTCTCTCTACAAAAGTAAAAAGCTTCAAGAAATATTATGAAGTGTCCATTTGCAAAAGTTGAATGAGGTTTTATATACTTCATCTTTTTAAAAACATTTTTATATTTATATGCTCTTACACAAATATATAACATTCAGCTTAAGCTAGGTGAGGAAGTACTCTTTAAAATACACATGTGTATTTGGATGTGTAGGACCTAAACAAGACCTACAATCACTCCAGAACTTGATCTGGGGGGGTATTTTTCAGGGAAGGTAGAAAGAGAAAATTAACAAAGTCAAATAAAAATCATATTATTGGGACCTTTTGGTATATATAATTGTTGCTTTGCCTCCCATGGATTTGTTACCCCTTTTCCTCTGGGTGACAGAGCCACCAAATATTACTCAAAGCCCATCTCTTTTGAGTAGTGAGAAGCCCCAGAAAGGGGTTAATCTCCCAGAACTTCCTCAAGGCATTTCTTCCATTTGGGAAATTAACCACGAATTGGGGGTCTCTTCCTGCATTTATTCTCCAGACCAAGAAGTTACAGGAAGAGACACAGGTGGGGTTTTGATAAGTACAGTTTAACAAGTTTTACAATAGAAGCTGGTAACATTCAGTAAAAACAAGTCAGATGACATTCTGTTAGGCAATTAAGTGATCCAGTAACAAAGGCTTGATTTAGCAAACATTGCTTTTCCCTCTAGCAGCTTTTTAGTAACTTTACATATCAATTAATAACTCATCTGTCTTAGAACCAGCAGCCTTGTTGTGTTATGATTCTTATCTTGCAACAGAGATTCAATAGACTGGGGGAAATTTCCTGTCCTTTGCAAGGTCAATATTTGAAACTGCAAGGCTTTGGAAAACCAGGCCCTATGAGGTACATTTGCTTTATGAATCCTCTACATATAATATTATATAATTAATAATAAGAGTTTGTTTTATGATTCTATTATAAGTTCAAAAACATAACTTTTATAAAATTGACAGCATTTATTTCACATACTCTGGAATGTTGCATAGTTCTATTTCTTAAGACTGAGTAGAAACCTCCATCTAATGTCAAAGGAAATTTGTAATTTGAAACTTCTATATCAAATTTAGAGTGATAACTAGTATTTAAGAGCACTTACTTGTAAATACCACCTATTATGTTAAATTTAAAGTCAAATTTCTGATGTAAATGACTTTATGTGTCACTTGGTGGTGTAGATAGAATAATGTTCCCTCCAAAAAATAAAAATAAAGTCCATGTCCTAATCATTGGATTCTGTCAATATGTCACCTTACATGGCAAAGGGGAAATAAGGTTGTATGCAGTTGGAAATTAACTTGCTGGTCAGCTAGCACTAAAATAAGAAAATCATCCTGGATTATCCACTTGGGCCAATGTAATTACAAAACTCCTTAAAAATGGAAAATAAAGGCAGAAGACAGACAACCAGGGTGATTCAATGTGAGAAAACTTGATTGGCCTTTGCTGGCTTTGAAAATGGAGGAATAGGGACACGAACCAAGTGACGTGACCCATCTCTAGAAACTAGTAAAGGTAAGAAAATACTCTTCTCTACAAACTCCAGAAAGAAACACAGCCATGTAGAAACCTTTTTTAGCTGTGTGAGACACATGTCAAACTACAGAACTGAGATATTAAATCTGAGTTCTTGTAAACCACTGTTTGTTGTAATTTGTTACAGAAGCAATCAAAAACAAACACACTCAGTAAGTGGTGAAGCCAACAATCCACATTAGGCAAATTGAACTTGCACTTTATGTGCTCAATCACTGCATTGTAATGCCTGAAATTGCATATGCATAATATTAAATGAATAAATGAATAATATTTGAAATTATATAGCAACATAAAATATGTTTGTGGCTATCTTGTGCTTTTAATTATTTTCTTTGTGCACTAAATTTCATGACTACTTCTGCCACAGCAATTGTTTGGCAATTGTATAGATATGGATTTTGAATACACACAAATGACAAAAGATAGTTTTTCACTAGGTGAACACTGCTAAGGTAAAGTTAGAAAAAAAATAAGTGATTATGAATTAATACGTGAAATATTTTATATGGTTCTAACATGGAATAGATTTTTTAAAATTATTACTTATTTTATTTTAGATATTTTATCATGAATTCTTATAAGCAACAGTAACATAAATATCAATTTAAACTGAATGAGATAACATTCAGTTCTCAAAACAGAAACACAATAATAGTAAAAATGATGGACTTAGTGTTAGAAAATTAGGTTTTCATTTAACTATTGCCAATTACTCACTATATAACTTTAAGTACATTTCTTAAACTCTCAAATATGAAATTAGAATTCACAACACTATCTAGTACACTTTAACATTTGTCTTTTGATTATATGTTAAACAAATATTATACTTGTCAAAAGTATAAAAAGGGTTAAATTTAATTGATAGATTTTAATGCTTACATACCCCGAAATTAGAATTCACAACACTATCTAGTACACTTTAACATTTGTCTTTTGATTATATGTTAAGCAAATATTATACTTGTCAAAAGTATAAAAAGGGTTAAATTTAATTGATAGATTTTAATGCTTACATACCCCTGTGATTTAAAACATCAAATAACTGGCAATGTAGAATATATCAACACCAAAGATAAAAATAATTTATCTAAATTTTCAAAATTATAGACTGTTTCTTTTCACTCTAAATAGATTGCTTTTCTCATTGAACTTATGATTGATCATAAACACATTGATATAAATTAAGGTAGCTAAGTCTTCCTTTTCAAGGCAAACTTTATACTCTGAAAATCACATGAACAATTCAGTCTGTTAAAAAATTAGATCATTTAGGTGTTTTCTCCATAGATTAAAGGAATTTGGCAATAATTTGCATTTTAGAACTTAACCAGAAAACATTTGAATGAGCACCCTCTTCAGATGTCCAATCTTTTTTATTCTCATTTTAAACTTTAATCTACTCAGTTCTCTTGGTGAAAATGCAATGATCATCTTTACTATTGAAAATGTGCCATTTCAGTTCACTTTTGTTTCCTCTGTGTTTCTCCTTTTTTTTTTTTTAAGAGCATTAGGGTAGTAGTATCATTCATAATTGTTCATTCAGTATTTCCCCATTTAGTTCCTGCAGGTTTTTTCTTTCATACTATTTTTGTTTCTCCTCCCAAAGTTGTAATAACAAATATAGTTTTAAATAATTTAGATATAGAGTTAAATAAGACATAGATCTCAAAACTCTAATTGTCAATGACTTACATAGAGCTTAGATTTTTTTTTTAAAGAATTTGGCTGGGTTAGCCCATGGCTCACTTAGGAGAATGTGGTGCTAATAACATCAAGGCCATGGGTTCAGATCCCTATATAGGGATGGCCGGTTAGCTCACTTGGGAGAGCGTGGTGCTGACAACACCAAGTCAAGGGTTAAGATCCCCTTACCGGTCATCTTTAAAAAAAATAATAATTAAAAAAAAAAGAATTTGGCTGAAAATATCATGAAGAACAGGCAAACAAAATATATCTGTATGAGTATTTTCTCACTTCACTTTTTAATTTTTTTGGTTATAATTTATAAAGAAATTAATCTTGAAATAAGTGGAATTTTCTCTGAGATTGAATAGCTGTTAGAACTCATTTTGTTTAGAACAGCATTTATGTATAGAACTTTTACAGTCAGAGTCCCTATGTTGTTAAACTGAATATCTTTTAGACTTTTTTTACTTGACCTGTCAGCAGTATGTAACAATATTTTCGTGAAGAAATAGTCTTTCTCTTTGGCTTCTATAATTCACATTCTCTTGCATTAGCTGCCTGGTCACACTTTTCTAATATGTTTACTGGACACTCACAGTAGTCAGCTTTTATAATGTTACTCTTCTTCAGGGCCCTGAATTGCCCATTTCTTCATATTACTCTCTATCAGTGTTCTCAACTGGTATGCATCTCCCCTCTCCTCCCAGCCTCCAAGTATTCGGCAATGTAGTTTTTTGTTACTACTGGTAGTGGGACTTGGGGAGGGTACGTTTCCGCAGGTACCTGAAAGGTAGAAGACAGTGATGTTGCTAAATATACTGCAACACAAAAGCCAGCCTTTCCAACCCAACAAAGAATTATCCAGGGCAAAGTGCCAACAGTCCTAAGTTTGCAAAACCCTGGTCTACATGCTCTTCTTAGGCAAACTCATCTTCTCTCAAAACTTGAATTACAACCTATTCACTGAACACATGCTAATCTTTTCTAACTCTGCTTATAAATGTTTTTGAGTTCTAAATCTATCTACATGCCTACCAATATCTGCAATTGAATTTCACGTTGACACCTTGAACCCTATTATATTTCCAACTATAGGTGGATGCTTTCCTTCCCCAAGCACGATACTCCTCCAAGGATCCTACCATATAGCTGATACCACCATCCATTAAGATGTCAAATGTTCAAAATAGGTAAATCATCTTTAACAACTGACTTTCTCTCATTCAACCAATCCAATAGATTTTGCCTCCTAAGCATTTTACTATGTTGCTTACTTGTTTTTGTACTCTGGGCTACCTCCCCAGTTCACATTGTCATCTTATATCTCTTAGGTAAGAGACACAACTTCCTATCTGGTCTCTAAGCATCTTTTCTCTATTTTGTGTTTCATATTCATTACCCACAGCATGCAGAGTACCTTTAAGTCATAATTTCCTAACTTCTTAAAACTATGTAATGCCATCTCGTTGATCTTAATAAAATGCCCAAAAACTTTATCACAGCCCAGAAGCCAAAAACGAATTTAGTCTCCATCTACCTTCCCAGCCATCCCTTATATTACTCTGTCACTTGCCGATTAAGTCCTTATGAAGTGCTTCAGGTGTTCCAGAAAAAAACTAAACTGTTTCCAACAACAGGGCCTCATAAATTCACAACTTCAGCTTTCTGAAATATATCTTTTAAAATGTATTCTTATCACTAACTCTTGGCTTTGCTAAAACTTTCTCAAGGATAGGCATCCTGACTTCTCAAGGCTCTTGACTTCTGTATTAGTTTCCTACTTCAGCTGTAAAAATGTGCAACAAAATAAGTGGCTTTAACAACACAAATTTATTATCATGGTTCTGGAGGTCAGAAGTTGGAAATCTCTTTCACTGGGTTAAAATGTAAGTGTTGGCAGGGCTGGTTCCTTTTCGAGTTTCCAGTGGAGAATCTTTTTCCTTGACTTCACCTGGATGGATGCTGTACATATTTGTTAGCTCATGGCCTCACATCACATAGATTTTTCTCTCTTCCCCATTATCACACCACCTTCTCTAATAAAAGTACCTATGTATTACATCAGGCTCAACAGAATAATCCGGGATAATCTTCTCATCTCAAGATCCTCAACTTAGTCACATCTGATCACATCACATAGATTTTTCTCTCTTCCCCATTATCACACCACCTTCTCTAATAAAAGTACCATTGTATTACATCAGACTCAACAGAATAATCCGGGATAATCTTCTCATCTCAAGATCCTCAACTTAGTCACATCTGACAAAATCCCTTTTGTCATATAAAATTACATATTCACAGATTCCAGGAATTAGGATGCAGATCTTTGAGGGTCATCATTCAGACTGTCACAACTTCTTAGAGTTAGATTTTTTTAATACCTGTATTCCCATGAAATAGTTCACAATATGGGGACAAAATCAATATCTGGTTATTCATTCCTATATCCCTAATAGCCTGTGTCGTGTCTATAATATATTGCATAATTGTTTGTTGAATGAGAGTAAAAATCATTGGCATGAATGAATTAGAATGGCTAACAGTTGAGTGGTGGAAACTAGTAAAATAAGAGGGAAGAGTCATCTTAGAATTTCAAAACGTATTTTTCTCCAGTCTAAAAATGTAAATGTATCTACATAGAATTGTAACCAATAATACTAACTATCTAATCTGCCACTTGCTTTTGCAATTATTAAAGTTAAATATTTCAGCAGAAATAAAATGAGATGACCTAGTTCAAAGATATGATTCAAATATTTAATACCTTTGTGAACTTGTGAAAATGATTAATTTGTCATTCAGTTTTTCTCAACTTATTTTATTTGTGAAGCAGAAATATAATCTTGCTTGCTTCCCACAGATTAATATGATAATGTATGTCAAAAGTTCTTTGTAAATTGTATAGTAAATGGGATGAGTCATGACTAAATTTCTCTTGAACTTTTTTTTTTTGTGTGTGTGTGTGATGTTTATGATAAATACATAATGTGAGTAGAAGATGTTTTTCATTTAGATGATTCCTAGCTTGGTTACAGAAAATGTGTCATTTTCAAAAAATATATACTGCTGAAAACAGTCATTTCAGTACATCTGGGTATATTTTATGAAACATGGCTATGTCTCACCATGTTGCAATTACATTTGCTAATGGGTACCAACAAACTATCACTGAATATCTGAGTACAGGGGGGAAAAAAATCAATTCCATTCCTGACTATAAGACTCAGTTAATTTGTCCACTGAGTTATCTCAGATATGTCGTGAAATCTGAATTATGTTCTATAATTCCACTGGAACATTATGAAACTAAAATATGTCACACAATGGATTCACATCTTTCTAATAATTTTTTGTTCTACACCAGTGGCAAAGTGGAGTAAGTATAATTTAGTATTCCTATTTCCAGAAAATGTTAGTTAAAAATGCATATGCACTTTTTAATGTGCCTCTTACATCTTACAATGCTTTTCTACTACATGATTCAAACATCTCTATGAAGTTTGTTTTATTGTTATTTTTGTATGGGCATATATTTCTTTGTAATTTAATTGGTTCTGTTACTACACTTATACTACAGAGTTGTAAGCCAGGTGACCAAGCATCTTAATCAGTGATACTTAAACTTCATGTGTGTGTATTTATAAAGTACACATCTGCACTTTGATTTCATGTTAAATATTTCTTAAAATTATAAGAAAGCATTGCATGAATTTTCAGAACCTTAAATGCAAATGATTATGCTGATTTGATTTTTGTACTAATACTTTTAAACTGGGTTGAGTTTAAATTTTGTATTGCTAATCAAATTTTTATATTTTAAATGTATACGACTGGGATTCATTATAAACACATGTGCCACACATCTGAGGCTGTCAGATCATGTGACCAATTTTTAAAATATAAATATGAATGGCATTCTAATATATGCCAAAAGTTCTTTTGAATGAATAAAACCAAATCATATATTAAAATATTAGCATATTGGTCAAGATTAATCAAATTAGTTAGGTAGGGAGAGCCTTAACCTGATAGAGGTACATCAAGTACCTTCACATTTTTAACAAAGGAGGAAAACTAAAACAGAAACAAAATTTAACAAGGTGCATGAATCAGGTAGGTAGATGGAAAAGTTTGCAGGTTTAAAAAAATGTGGTCAATTTGGTAATTTTTGTTGAAGTCTATGATGTTAAAAAAACAATTAGAAATCATGGTATAATGTAATTGACTGGTCCACATACTAACAAAAGTTTAGTTACAACAACAAAAAAATCAGGGCAATGGAGCAGGTTCGGCTCTATTCACTTTATTTCTATTACTAACAATATTGAAAATATAACAATAATACGTTGTTGAAATAATTTTAACTTTACACTGGAAATGATCATTTCTGAAACATCTGTATCCTTCTAGTATTCACTGTAAAGTTTTTAAGCTTCCTTTGAGAAACGTCTATTTAGCTCCTTTGCCCATTTTCTAATTGAATTATTTGTTTTGTTTTGTTTGTTTTTTTACTGTGAAATTGTTTGAGTTCCTGGTATATTCTGGACATTAAAATCTGATCAGATTTATATTTGCAAATATTTTCTCCCATTCTGTAGGTTGTCTTTTCACTCTGTTGTTTCCTTTACTGTGCAGAAGCTTTTTAGTTTCATATAATCCCATTTGTTTATGTTTTCCTTTGTTACTTGTGCTCTAGGGGTTTTATTCATAAAGTCTTTGCCAATCCTACTTCCTGAAGTGTTTCCCCTATGTTTTCTTTTAGGAGTTTTATAGTTTCACATCTCAGACTTAAGTCTTTAATCTATTTTGAGTTGATTTTAGTATATGGTGAGAGGTATGGGACTAGTTTCAGTCTACACATGGATGTCCAGTGTTCCCAGCACCATTTACTGAAGAGGCTGTATATTCTTGGTGCCTTTATAGAATATCAGTTGGCTTTAAGTACATGGATTGTGATGGACTTTGGATGTGTTGTCCCCTCCAAAACTCGTGGAAATTTGATCTCCAACGTGGCAGTGTTGGAAACTCATTGCGTCATGGGGGCAGATGCCTCATGAATGGATTAATGCTCTCCCTGGGGGAGGGGTGGTGAGTGAATTCTCGCTCTATTAGTTCCCACAAGACCTGATTGTTTAAAGGACCCTGGCACCTCCCCTCTCTCTCTCTCTTGCTTCCTCTTTCCATGTGATCTGCTTGTACCCACCAGCTGCCTGCACTTTTCCACCATGAGTAGAAACAGCCTGAGGCCCATGCCAGATGCAACTGTCCCAGAATCATAAGCCAAATACACCTCTCTTCTTTATAAATCACCCAGTCTCAGGTGTTTCTGTTATAGCAACACAAAATGGACTAATAAAGAAAATTGGTACCGAGGAGTGGGGTGTTGCTATACGGATACTTGAAAATGTGGATGCAGCTTTGGTACTAGGTAATGAGCAAAGGTTGGAGGAGTCTGGAGGACTTAGAAGGAGAGAAAAAGATGAGGGAAACTTTGGAATGTCTTAGAGACTTATGTGGTGGTGATCAGAATGCTGATAGAAATATGGACAGTAAAGGCTATGTGGAGGGTGAGGTCTCAGAAATGAGGAGCTTATCGGGAATTTGACAAAAATTAACCCTTGCTACACCATAGCAAGGAACCTGCTGCGTTGTGTCCTTGCCCTTGGACTTTGTGGAAGTTGGAACTTAAGAGTTGTGAACCAGAGCATTTGGCCAAAGAAATTTCTAAGCAGCAAAGCATTAAGGAAGCTGCATTGGTTGCTTTTAAGAGCCTACTCTGAGTTATGATGGCAAAATCATGATGTAAAGCCAGAATTTAAAAGGGAATCAGAGTGTAAATATTTGGAAAATTTGCAGCCTGGCTATGCAGTAAAGAAGCAGAGAGCCAGCGAACAATGCAAGGGTGAAACAGATAAACTGGTTGCTAAAGACATTATCTTGGAGGGGAGGCAGCCAGATGCTAATAGTGGAGAAAATGAGAGGAAAGCCCTGCAGACATTACAGAAGTCTGGAAGGGTGTCCCACTCATCACAGACCCTGAGGCCTAGAAGGACTGAGTTATCCTGGAGGACAGACCTGGAGCTCAGTTGCCCTTGGGATCGTGCTCCCTGCATCCCAGCTGCTCTGGCTGGAGGGGCCCCAAGTGTGGTTCATGCAGCAGCCCTGGAGAGTAGAGGCCCAAAACCTCAGTGGCATCCACGTTGTGTTAAGTCTGCAGGCCGGCAGGGTGCGAGAGCAGTGGAGGCATGGCA
>NW_007733279.1:21547-28878 GCF_000696425.1 Galeopterus variegatus
TTTTTTTTTTTTTTTTTTTTGTCTTTTTTCCGGGTCCGGCAACGGATCACAACCCTCAGTGTCGCCCCCGTACCAGACCGGGACCGGCAACGGGATCGCAACCCTCGGCGTTGCCCCCGCGCCTCACTCAGCCAGTGAGCGGGAACCGGTCTGTATGTGGGATCCGAACCCTCGGCGGGAGCGCCGCCGCGCTTCCCAAGCGGCGCACTAGCGCATGCACCACCGGGCCGGCCCGAAAGTGCTATCTTTGAAGCAGAAGTCTAACCTTCACCAGACGTTTAATTTGCTGGTGCCTTGATCTTGGACTTCCCACCCTCCAGAGCTGTGAGCAATAATTTTAGATTGTTTATAAATTACCCAGTCTAAGGAACTTTTTTATAGTAGCCCAAACAGACAAAACACCTCAGTTTTACACGCCTACAAAGCATGTATCAGAAAACTTCTATAACTGGGTTGTAAAATATTAAAATCTTTTCTCAACTACCAATATCAAATGAAATAAAAGCACAAAGATCTAAATTTTACAAACAGAATTTTAGAACAGAAGTAGTTAAGATATTTCAAAGTCAGAAATCAAACTGACTTCATTATCTTCCTTTACTCATTCTGTAGGAGAAAAAAGTTAATATTCACATCAGGTACCAAAAGATTCAACTCTAATTCTTACCTACATTTTCAGGGTTTTTTTTAAGTAATTTAATCCTTATAGTTTCAAGGAGTACACATTCACAATAGAAAAGTTAATCCTGGAATATATTGTTGTATAGCTAAAAGTAACATCAGATTGTTACTTTGTCAGTTATGTATAATTAATAAATGTTTATAAAATACAAATTACTCTGGACATTGCCCTGTGGGAAGCAACTACTAGTAATGACACTAAAGTAAAATGTTTGAATGGGGTTTCTTATTATATACTTTATTTCAAATATATTTTTCTGCCTATAAACTATATTTCAAATCTGATACACTAAAACAAAACCATATTTTTACATAAACTATAGAAAAACCTAAAGTTAAGAATGGCTTTGTAGGTAGCCTTACACTTTAATTAAACATTATTCTTAATATGTTTATTTTATTTTACAGTTGATAAAATCACATTAAAATTTTATTTTTACTATGAACTTTCCTTCTGAATAATCAGGATGCTTTCCCTACCCTTTAGATAGTTTCCCTACCCTTTAGATAGCTTTAGATGTTTATAGTGTGTATAAAGAAAATGGAAGAAAACGAAATGAGGGACAAAGCATTAAATAATCCTCAGTTGGTCATCACTCTGGGAAAAAAATGTCCCTTACTCCCCAACAAAGTTTCATAGTTATTTTTACTCCATGACTTTTAGAATAAAGTCCCCAAACTTCTGATAATATAGTTATGCACAGTCCTAGGGTAATCTATGTATTTCATCTGTGTTATTCATTTCTTTCTGTATGAAATGAATGGTGCTGAATAAATAATGATCATTAGCAATATCCTACCCTTTAATCTACATGCTTTCAAGTCTCTCCCTGAAACAGTGAACGTTAATTCATACCCAGTTGCAGTTACGTAACTGAAGGTCAGACCTTCACTAATTTAGATTGAATTCACATTCACAAAGCAGAATGATCTGGGAAGAGTCCTACCATAACAATCTGTCAAGCTCATCAAAGCTGTCTTTCTACCTGACAGTATGTCTGATACTGCTAATATTTTCAGATTTCTGCAAAGATGCCATGGTTTCTAAGTTTATTCTTACTGAGCATCAATCTTTAGAAGTTCCTAGATATTCTATTTTATGAGCTTTTTCCTATTTTGTTTTAATTTTATTAGTACATAATTAACCATCTGAAATAAATATTATTTGTTAAACTATGTAAATTACAACAATATTTTATATATGGCTATATTATTTATTTGGTAAATTTTTATCAACAATCAATTATTTTCTTAGCAAATAAGTCAATAAATTCAAAATTTGAAATAAAACACAGAAATAAAATGTATATATTTATTTATGTGTCTGTTTATTTTTGAAGTACAACTTATTATTTTGTTCTTTTATTTTTTATTTTTTAAAGATAATTTATTGTACAATAAAACACAGAAATAAAATGTATATATTTATTTATGTGTCTGTTTATTTTTGAAGTACAATTTATTATTTTGTTCTTTTATTTTTTATTTTTTAAAGATAATTTATTGTACATGTATGAGGTGCAAAGTTGACTTTCAGTAGTCGTGTACAATGTGTGATGCTCAGAACAGGATAGTTAGCTTATTCATCATTATAATCACTCTTTGTGTCCATTAACCAATTTCTCATTAACCCCCACCTTCTCCTCCCCTCCCATTTTCCACATGTAGGAACCAGTTCTTTTCTCTCCTAAAAGTTCAATGTATTATTCTGATTGTTGTTTCTTTTTCTCTCTGTGTCCCTCTTTATTGTTTATTTGTTTGTTTATGGATTCTGATCCTGTCCCAACCGGCAGGATATTCAAGGCAGACCCTGCAGGGGGGAGTGGGAATTGGATAAGAGACGAGAGAAATGGAGACAAGACAGTATTCTGAAGGTCACAGCTTATATAGCCAGCAGGAGGGAATCAGCAGATAAGGAAGTGAGCAACAGATGGTTTACTGAGAAAACCGCAGGGTGGGTTGTTCCAGGAAACGGAAAATTCCCCTGTTATCTATGGCAAATTGCAAAGTCTCCCACACCCATAGTGCACACAAGGGGGAGGGATGGAAGATAACAGCAAACAAGGCTCTGATGCCTTGAGGCAATAGCCGGGCTCTATGGCTGCGGACAAGCTCCCACTTAAGTATGAGGACATGGTATTTCTCTTTCTGAACCTGGGTTCTTTCATTTAGCATAATTTTCTCCATGTTGATACAAATGGCAGAATTTCAGTCTTTTTTATGGTTGAGTAATACTCCATTGCATATATATATATATATAATTTTTTTTTTTCCTTATCCAGTCATCCAACAATGGACATTTAGGCTGTTTCCAACTCCTGGCTATTGTAAATAGAGCTGCAATAAACATGTAAGTGCAGGTATCGCTTTGACATGATGATTTTCAGTCCTCTGGGTATATACTCAGTAGTGGAATTGCTGGGTCATATGTTAGTTCTATCTGTAGTTGTTTGAAGAACCTCCATACTGTTCTCCATAATGACTGCACCAATTTAGAATCCCCAGAGCACTGCTCCACATGGCCTGCACCCAGCCGTGTCTGTAGTCTCATCCTATGTGGTTAAGGTACAAGAAACTTGCTACCAGGCCACCGCATAAGTTTATTTATCTTGCTAATTTCTCACTATTCCTCATTACTTTTTTTAAAACTCAGTTTCCTGCTTTCCCTGATTAAATTCCATGCTCTCACTTCTTCAGTTAGTATACCTAATAATCATGGCTTAATCAGAATCTCAAAATTTAAATGGCTCAAACTTCAAACTATCTAATCTTATTGCCCTAAAAAAAAAAAAAGAGGATCAAAACTCTTTTTTTCTCTGCTTTTTTTTTTTTTAATCATGACCAAAATAATTAATTGCTCTTTTCCAGTTGCTCAGGCCAAAAGTCCTAAAGTCATCAGTTACAACCCTCTTTGTAACACCCCACCCACATGCAATCAGTGAGCACTTTCTGTTGGATCTAACCCTTCATCCAGAATCCAAGTAATTCTCGTTAATCTTTACTGCTGATACTTGCAGGGACATACCTTAAACATTTTACCTTAGATTATGATTCTTCATCAGCCTTCACTTCCTGTTTGTACGGAACCAAAATACCACACAAAGTAAGAGGTTAAGGCTTTGTAAGCATGCTCTATCCCTAGGTATATGCACAGCCTGATCCACGAACCCGACCTTCTAAGTTCCTGGGCATATGTTAAACTTTTCAAAGCCTCCCATGAACATTTTACTTCCAGCATTTTCCTTCAAACTTTTTGTTTAGTCTTCTGTTTTTTTCCCAACTGTTATCCATCGCCTCAGGCAGCCACAAAGTTAATCAATTGCATGTAATTGCTTCCCACAAATGACAATGGTGAATAGACTTTTTGCATAGGCGATCTCTGAGTCAGGTCAAATACAGACTGCCTTACAAACAGGGTTTTCCAGAGAATAACCAGACAGGTCAAAATTCCAATTTTTTTGGAAATGAAGATATAAAAATGCTCCTTATCTAATTCTACGTCATCCACTGGCTTCCACCATCCACTGGCTTTCATATGTTTGGGTTTCACCATGAGTACAGACTTATTTTTATGAGTTCTGGAGAGCTGGAGAGTGAGAGGATGCATTTAAGGTAAGTTAATGTGATAAATGCTCTCCCCCATCCAATGCCAAAGGATGGACATGGAGACACTAAGTACAGCAAAGCGAGACTTTAATAACAGCCTTGCAAGTCCAGGTGTTCATGAATGGGACAGGAAAATGGAAAAGGTTTGTAGCAAGCAATTTATTCCTGAGTACACAAGTCCCCCCTCCCCCACTTCTTCATTGGCTGAAGTAATGTGGGATGCACAATCTTTCCAAACAATGCCTAAAATTTACTACCCCCTTGCAAGGAATTCCTTTGTCTGGGGGCTCAGGATAAGCCCATGAAAAAGCTCCGCTTGAGCCTTGGAAAAGGAGAAACACCGGGGAATGAAGAAAACGGTGGGGGTAGGAACTGATAACCATCTCAAGGAGAGCTCTGTCTGTTCAGAGACTCCCCAAAAATGGGCTGGACCAGTCAGACAACTTCTGGGCTGGGCCTGAATCAGTTAAACCACCCTCAGATAAGTCATTTCTGGAAATGAATCACTTATTTTCTTACAGTTAAAATGCTACAAATCTCGCTGTTGTTACTAAAATTCATCCCATTTTTGTAGATTGCTGCATGCCTTCAGTTAACATTTATAGTGCTGAAATTGGATTCTGACTTTTTTTCCAATTTTCTCATTACTTTTATATAGAAAATAATTTTCAGAGATTCTTACTCTATTTTCACAGAGTAAAAATCTTTCATCCTGTCATTTTGTGTTCCAATTCAAATTATTATTTTACCACAACCCTGATAATTTTAGAAACTTAGAATATTTTAGCAGCATTGAAACAGATCCTAGTGTTCTAAATATATTTTAATGAAAACATGATATTTCTATTCATGTGTTTTTTTCTATATTCAGTTCATATTCACTCATTTTAACAAATACATTTACTCTTCCTATTGTCTTTCATTGCTTTAAACTGCATTTATCCCTTTACCACCTTATGTATTTTTATCTATTTTAATTCTACATATAACTAAATTTTCCAAATGTAACAGTTACTTTAAAAATTAATATCCATTTGCAGTTATTATATATCAATCTTTATGATCCCCATTACTATGTCAAGTATTTTCATGTTTCTTTTTGGGATCATTTTGTTGTGCTAAAGAGCTACTTAGATGTTTATTTTATTGCAACTTTGTTTATTGTGTGTGTTTGTGTGTATGTGTATTATCTTTCAATAAATAAATAAACTACTATAAACATTTTATAGAATGAACATCTCATACTCTCATACTTATAAAATAGAAATTTTATAATGTGTCTATCTTTCCTGGTTCTTCTCGTTGGGCATATTTGCATGTTGCAATAATTGCATTCTATGAGGAAGCAAATTTTATGTTTGTATAAGGGAGAAATCTGTGTGTTTATGTGTAAATAGGTGCTATCTTCCAATGAAGATAAAGTAGAATAAACATTGGTTTTTGCCCCTAGTTTTCATCTATTCACTCTTGTGCTGTGGTTTGGATGTGGTTTATCCCTGCCAAAAAACATAATGAAATTTAGTGTCAATGTAGCAGTGTTGGGTGGTGGTGATTTTAGGAGGTGCTTAGGTTAAGACAGATTAATGTATTTCTCCAGAGACTTGGTTAGTTTTCACTGGAATGGATGGGTTCTCCTGGGAATAGATTATATCCTGCACAGTGGCTTGTTATAAAGCAAGAATTGCCTCTCGAGTCTTGCCCTTTTGGCACATGCTTTTGAATATTAGAGAAGAGAAGGGAAGCCGCTTTGGCTTCTCTGTCATATTTTCATGCAGCATAAGATCCTCACCAGAGCTGAGCTATGTCCAGCACCATGCTTTTTGGACTTTCCAGCCTTCAGAATTGTGATTGAGCCAGATCAACCTATTTCCTTTATAAATGACCAGGTCTCAGGCATATTGTTATAACAACACAAAACAAACTAAAATACCTTCTTATGATAATTCCATAATAAATTCTTCTGTGTAACTATCCACCCCCATAGGATTTCAGTAAATTTTAATCCAATGACTAGTTTCACTCTGGGAGAAGAACATATAACTTACACCTAAATTGAATAGTGTAGCTACTGAAACAAAATTTTTAATGGAGTTTTTGAAAAGAAATTTGAATTCTTAACTGTTGGATCTGAAGTGTGAGTGGAAGAGATTCCTAAAGCAGAAGTATCATCTTGTAGCACATGATGTCAGAAAATGAGCTCTAGAACTGCGACACAATTAGAAACAGGGGGAAATAACAAAAGCTTGTTAACATCATGTCAGCCCTGGGTCTATCTACATATCCCTGTCCTTAGATGTTTCTTCTTCTTAGTTGCATATAACCTACACACATCCTTCCATGTACATTACTTCATTTTGAGATTACATGTAAATGTAATACAATGTAAATGCTATGTAAATATTTGGTATGCTGTATTATTTCTTATCTCTTCTTTTTCATTGTTATATTTTTATTATTGAAACATTATTGATTATACATATTTATGAGGTCCAGAGTTGAGTTTCAATACCGATGTGCAATATGTGAAGTCAAATCAGTATAGTTAGTGTATTCGTCATTGCAAAACATATCATTCTTTGTGTCCATTAACCAATTTCTTTGCTAATCCCCTCCCCCTTCTTCTTTTTTCAACTTTAGTAACAACAGTTCTGTCTCTCCTTTTGTAAGTTCAATGTATTATCATTTTTTTGTTTTATAAAATTTTTACTTTTTACTTTATTATGTATTGATTGACTGATTATATATATATTTGTGGGTACAGAATCGAATATTGATATGTGTGTGCAACATGTGGTGATCAAATCAGAATAATCAGTATACTCATGTTTACAAAACAATCTTTGTGACTCTTAACTAGTTTCTCACCAAAGCCTCTTCCCCTCCCCCTTTCCCACTTCTAATACAGTTCTATTCTCTTTTTTTTCTGAAAGTTTAATATATTATTGTGATTCTTTCATTCTCTTTCTTTCCCTTTTTCTTCTTCCCTTCCTTCCTTCCTTCCCTCCCTCCTTCCTTCCTTCCTTCCTTCCTTCCTTCCTTCCTTC
>NW_007733279.1:29096-30181 GCF_000696425.1 Galeopterus variegatus
TAAAATTTTTACTTTTTACTTTATTATGTATTGATTGACTGATTATATATATATTTGTGGGGTACAGAATCGAATATTGATATGTGTGTGTAACATGTGGTGATCAAATCAGAATAATTAGTATACTCATGTTTACAAAACAATCTTTGTGAATCTTAACTAGTTTCTCACCAAAGCCTCTTCCCCTCCCCCTTTCCCACTTCTAATAAATACAGTTCTATTCTCTTTTTTTTCTGAAAGTTTAATGTATTATTGTGATTCTTTCATTCTCTTTCTTTCCCTCTTTCTTCTTCCCTTCCTTCCTTCCTTCCCCCCTTCCTTCCTTCCTTCCTTCTTTTTCTTTCTTTGTTTTAGCTCCAACTTATAAGTGAGGACATGCAGTACTTCTCTTTCTGTGCCGAACTTATTTCACTTAATGTAATTTTCTCTAAGTACCTCCATGTTGCTGCAAATGGCAGAATTTCATTCATTTCCATGGCAGAGTAGTATTCTATTGAGTATACATACCACATTTTCCTTATCCAGTTATCTGTCAATTGACATTAAAGTCTATTTCAACTCTTGGCTATTGTAAATAGAGCTGCAATAGACATGGGAGTGCAGGTATCCCTTCAACACGATGATTTCCATTCCTTTGGGGATATACCCAACAATGGTATTGCTGGGTCATATGGCAGTTCTACTTGTAGTTGTTTGAGGAAACTCCATACTGTTTTCCATAATGACTGTGCTAATTTACAGTCCTACCAACAGTATAGGAGGGTTTCCCTTTTTCCACATCCTTGCCAGCATTTGTTATTCTGTCTTTTTGATATTAGACAGTCTAACTGGGGTGAGATGATATCCCAGGGTGGTTTTGATTTACAAATCCCTGATGCTGAGTGATGTTGAGCATTTTTTTCATGTGTTTGTTGACCATTAGTATATCTTCCTATGAGAAATGTCTATTCAGTTCCTTTGCTCATTTTTTATTTGGATTACTTTTTTATTTACCATTGAGTTGTCTCAGTTCTTTGGATATTCTGTATATTAATTCCTTGTCAGATGCATAGTTTTCAAATATTTTCTCCCATTCTGTAGGTTGT
>NW_007733279.1:31207-44405 GCF_000696425.1 Galeopterus variegatus
TTCTGTGAATGTTATAATAAAATTTTTATCAGAATTATGAATAATGCACAGAGTAGATAATACATAGATAATTTTAAAAAATCATTCATTTCATTATTTATTTCTCTTATAATTATTCCTACAGATAAGTGTAGAAGTCAAGGAGTAATTCTTTGTAAACTTTGTATAAATATTGCAATTTGTCATCACATAATATATTTTTGTCAGAGTGATGTGCTTATTCTGAGAATTAATATGTATTCCCTTTGACTATTACCAACCACATATTATTCATATACTAACATTCTAATTAGTTTGACATATCTTTCTGAAGACATGTAATTCCCTTTAACAATATTTTATTTACAACTGCTTACATATTTATATTAGTTATTTGCACATGCAAAATGTCTCAATCATGATGTTCTTTACAGTGATTAGAAAAAAATTGAGAGGCTGTAAATAATGAAAAGATAATCCTTAAATGTTTTAAATTACATAGCTATTTGACTATTAAAAGCATTAAAAATGTAAGAATAGTGTGAATGTGAATATTGAGGAACAGTGTACATCTCTCTAAACTTAGATTATCCATCTCAATAATTTTAAGTGGAAAAACAACATAAAATAAGGACCCTGAGGGCTGGCCCACTTGGGAGTGTGGCGGCGCTCCCGCTGAGGGTTTGGATCCCACATACAGACTGGTTCCCGCTCACTGGCTGAGCGAGGTGCGGGCGCAGCACCGAGGGTTGCGATCCCGTTGCCGGTCCCGGTCCGGTATGGGCGCGACACTGAGGGTGGCGATCCATTGCCGGACACGAAAAAAAAGACAAAAAAAAATAATAAAAATAAGGACCCTGAAAAACTCTCTATTAAATATGTTTGAAAACCAAGCATTTTAAGGTATCTGAAAATCATATTAAATTACATGGAGTCCTCATAATAAGATCCATATGCTTTACTTAATACAAAAATACTCCAAAGCAAATTCAATCTTTCTTTTCACAATATTCATAGATTTTGCTTTTTTATAATTTTCCAAGAGGGTGATGTCTGATGACTTATGTTTGCCCTTCTGTCCTACCTCTGCTCTATACTGGAAGACTAAAATTAAAAGTTTTTACATGATTTAATCTTGTCCGTGACCATTAATCAGACTTACCTGGGGATCTTTTTAAATGTGTGAACATGATACCTCTATATTTTTTAAGAGTTCAAGAGAAGACTCTGAAGCATGTGGTTGTTTGAATACCACAAGGTTAACCAATTGACTACTGATATTGAGATTCCAAGCACTCAGCTGTACTTCTATATTTAAAAATACTAATAAATAAATAAATAATCAGGCATTAAAATACTAACTGTGTCAAAATGTATTAATAGCAGCAACCTGATTATCAGATGTTAAGCAGTTGTATTTGAGTATGAAAACAAAGTTTTTTAAAGGGATTCTATTTAGCTTCTCCTTTCCTTTACCCCAAAGGTCTGATACTCCACTTTTACTCACATTTCCAAAATATCCATTTTTTCATGGCTAGGAATGCAGACAGTAGAATCATGTGGCCTAGTTTGCATCCCAGTCCTACTTCTCAATTACTACGAAATCATGAATGAGTTCCTAAAACCACTCTGTGCTCTATAAATCAGGTTACTAATACCACCTACTTAGAAGGGTTGTTGATTCAGTATGTTAAAAGTGCTTAGAACAGTTCATGTCACACAACAGAACAACGAATGTTAACTACTGAGATGTGTTTGATTCAGATTTATTGATTTCATGCTTCTATATTTACATTTTAATTTACTGAAATCACAAAATTGAAGCTACTCAAAATATTTATTTTATTGAAAAACTTGCATTAGCTAACAGCCATAGCCCTCTGTAGTACTATTTTCATTAGATCTTCACAACATAAATTACTCTCTAACTGGTATAAAAAGTACTTTTTAGCAAGTCTCTGTTACACTGTACCTATCCCAGGCAGCAGCTCCCTTTTCCCAAATTTACTATTCAAGCAAGTAAATTAGACAGAACTGCCTAATATAACAGTTTGTAGACATTACTAACCCTCAAGTGAATGGTATTGACTTTGTACCTATTAGAAGCTCAAAAAGAAACAAATACATAAAAGGGGTACCCTTGGAGATAGGGAGGAAAGAAGGCTCAGGAATAATAATGTTTGAAAGGAAAACACATGTAAAGTTTCTGGTACTGAGCCAAACAGTGAGATAAATAAATGGTAAAAGTGATAACCAAAACTATGTACCCGAAAAAACAAAACCCACAAACCTAGGGAATTGTTGGAAATTGTACGTGTTGATTTGTGTAAGGCATTTGTGTCAGGACAGAGGTAACTCACGCCTGGAACTTCTGGGTCTGACCTTGGGTTGGGAAATGAATGAAATGTACCGACTAATGCCTTATAATACATGTAAACTCTGAACTAGTTTATCTGTACTGTTTATTGAAAAGGTATAGATAGATGGTAAGTACCGATTTCACCAGCTGTGTAACTGTGCAGCCTGGTTTTGACTACGTGGACAGTGAAGAATAAACAGAGGCTAAGTAGATATATACCTCAGTTCTCTGAATAAGGTGTCGCTCACTTATCTTGGTGGCTCTCACTCCAAAGGTAAAGTGCATTTCGTACTAATAAAAAATGTTCATGTAAGGTGCCTCTAGAATTCTTGGACTTTTCTGTTTGTTTTTTCTTTCTCCTGCCATACTGTATTCTTAACTTTTATAAGTACACGTTGTGGAAACTCATGGGTTATTTTATTATTCCAACCTGTATAATTGTTGCAGTTGGCACTGTGAACAGGAAAATGGAAATGATCTTTGGCTCCATAATTTAAATGATGGCTATGGTTTTTCTTGAGAGAAAGAAAGATGAGTAAAGTGAGAGGAAGAACATCAAATTCCAAGCAATAATCCATTCCATCCTGTTTCAAAACATTCAACCCCTGTGACCACTAATGGGAGAAAAAACATATCACGGGATCATTTCATTGTGTTAAATAGTTACTTAAGTGTTTGTTTTAATTCTGCACCACTTAGAGAGGCCCGAGAGCCACCAGGCCCACAGACCCCGAGTCACCCGTGCTCGAACACATAGACACTACCATGGGACTCGCAGCCCAGGCCAGTCCCCATGACTCAGAGAAGCCGAAGCTGCCAGCACACAAGCTCCAAGGCAACCACGCCAAACTGGGAATCCCTGCAGGATCATAGCTAGATACTAGAGTCAAATGAGTGGACTATGAAATCCACTGCCACAATGACTAAACACCAAAGGAAAGATACCAGAAATAGGAAAAATCAAGAAAGTACGACACCACCAAAGGAAAATAATAACTCTTGAGCTCTAGATCCTATAGAACAGGAAGTCCTTGAAATGACTGATGAGGAATATTGAGCAATAATTATAAGGAAACTAAATGAGATACAAGAAAACTCTGTTTGGGCCGGCCTGGTGGCGCACTGCTATAGTGCACCGCTTGGGAAGCGCGACAGCGCTCCCGCCGAGGGTTCGGATCCCACATACAGACCGGTTCCCGCTCACTGGCTGAGCGAGGACTAATGGGAGAAAAAACATATCACGGGATCATTTCATTGTGTTAAATAGTTACTTAAGTGTTTGTTTTAATTCTGCACCACTTAGAGAGGCCCGAGAGCCACCAGGCCCACAGACCCCGAGTCACCCGTGCTCGAACACATAGACACTACCATGGGACTCGCAGCCCAGGCCAGTCCCCATGACTCAGAGAAGCCGAAGCTGCCAGCACACAAGCTCCAAGGCAACCACGCCAAACTGGGAATCCCTGCAGGATCATAGCTAGATACTAGAGTCAAATGAGTGGACTATGAAATCCACTGCCACAATGACTAAACACCAAAGGAAAGATACCAGAAATAGGAAAAATCAAGAAAGTACGACACCACCAAAGGAAAATAATAACTCTTGAGCTCTAGATCCTATAGAACAGGAAGTCCTTGAAATGACTGATGAGGAATATTGAGCAATAATTATAAGGAAACTAAATGAGATACAAGAAAACTCTGTTTGGGCCGGCCTGGTGGCGCACTGCTATAGTGCACCGCTTGGGAAGCGCGACAGCGCTCCCGCCGAGGGTTCGGATCCCACATACAGACCGGTTTGCGCTCACTGGCTGAGCGAGGTGCGGGAGCAACACCGAGGGTTGCGATCCCGTTGCCGGTCCCGGTCCAGTACGGGGGCGACACTGAGGGTTGCGATCCGTTGCCGGACACGGAAAAAGACAAAAAGGAAAAAAAAAAAAGAAAACTCTGTTAGACAACACAATGAAATGAGAAAAAGTATACAGGACTGTTAAGAAGAAATGTACAAAGAAATCAATACTCTGAAAAAGAATGTAGAAGAGTTTTTAGAGCTGAAGGATTCATTCAATGAAATAAAAAAAATAAATAAAAAAAACACAACAGAGAATTTAACGAGAAGGCTAGAATAAGCAGAAGAGAGAATTTCTGATCTTGAAGATGGACTGTTTGAAATAACGCAGGTGGACAAAAAAAAAGAAAAGAAAAATTTTAAAAATTGAAGAAAAATCTGAGACAGATAACAGATAACCTTAAGCACTCAAATATCTGAATCATGGGTATTCCAGAAGGGGAAGAAAAAGGAAATGGTATTGAAAACATATTCAAAGAAATAATAATAGTAAATTTTGCAGGTATAGGGAAAGACACAGAACTTCAGATTCAGGAGGCTCAAAGATCCCTAAACATATTCAACCCACAAAGGTCTTCTCCAAGTCATGTTATAGTCAAATTGGCAAAACTCAAAGACAAAGAGAGAATTTTAAAAACTGTAAGAGAGAAGTGTCAAGTCACCTATAAGGGAGCCCCAATCAGATTAACATCATACTTTTCATCAGAAACCCTAAAAGTTAGAAAAGAATGGGATGGTATATTCAAAATACTAAAAGACAAAAATTGTCAGCCAAAAATACTTTACCCAGCAAGGCTATCCTTCTGAAATAAAAGACAAGTAGTATATTTCTCTGACAAACAAAACTGCAGGAGTTCACTACAACATGACCAGCCTTGTAAGAAATTCTCAAGGAAGTAATGGGTTTGGTATCTGAAAAACAATCACCATTGCCATAAATATTCAGGAAAGAAGAAAATTCACTAGTAAAATAAAAATGCTAACAATAAAGAGAAAAAGAAGTTTATCTACCATGCCAAGAAACCAACAACTACAGAAGACAAACAGCAAATCAGAAAGAAAGGAACAAAAGATACTTAAGACATCCAAACAAAAATCTATAAAATGCTAGGAGTAAATCAGCATCTTTCAATAACAACTCTTAATGTAAAAGGATTGAATTCCCCACCCAGACTGACTGACAGGATTAAAAAGGTGGACCTGACTATATCCTGCCTTCAAGAGACCCACCTCACCTGTAAAGACACACATAGACTAAGAGTGAAAGGATGGAAAAAGATATACCATGCAAATAGGAATGAAACATGAGCTGGAGTAGCTATTCTTATATCAGACAATATAGACTTTAAACTAAAAACCCTAAAAAGAGATAAAGAAGGTGACTATATAATGATAAAAGGATCTATCCACCAAGAAGATATAACAATCATAAATGTATATGCATCCAACATCAGAGCAGCCAGATTTATAAAGCAAACACTATTAGACCTAAAGAATGAGATAGACACTAATACCATGATAGCAGGGGACCTGAACACCCCACTCTCAACATTGGAGAGATCATATATGCAAAAAAGCAACAGAGAAACACAAGATCTAAGCAATACTTTAGACTTAGCAGATATCTATGGAACATTCCATCTAAAAACCTCAGAATACTCACTCTTCTCATCAGCACATGGAATATTCTCCAGAATAGACCACATGTTAGGTCACAAATCAAGTCTCAATAAAATCAAAAAATTGGAATTATCTCGTGTATTTTTTCAGATCACAATAGATTAAAATTAGAAATCAATAACAAATGAAACTCTGGAGACTATACAAACATACAGAAATTAAACAACATTATACTTAATGACATATGGGTCCAAGAAGAAATTGAACAGGACATCAAAAAATTTCTTGAAACTAATGAAAATAATGACACATTATACCAAAACCTGTGAGATACTGCAAAAGCATACTAAGGGGGAAATTTATCACATTAAATGCTTACTTCACAAGAATGGAAAGATGGCAAGTGAACAACCTAACACTTCAATTTAAAGAACTAGAAAACAAGAACAATCCAAACCCAAAGTTAGCAGATGGAAAGAAATAACTAAGATCAAAGCAGAACTTAATGAAATAGGAACCCAAAAAAAGGTACAAAAGATCAATGAAACAAAAAGTTGTTTTCTTTGTAAAGATAAATAAAATTAACAAACCATTAGCAAGGCTAACAAAAAAAAGAAGAGAGAAGACCCAAATAACAAAAATTAGAAATGGAAAAGGTGATATTACAACTGATACCTCAGAAATACAAGGAATCATTAGAGCCTACTATAAACAACTGCATGCCAAAAAATTTGAAAATCTGGAGAAAATGGATACATTTCTGGATACACACAAACTACCAAAACTGAGCCACTAAGATATAGAAAATCTGAACAGACCAATAACAATAAAAGAGACTGAAACTGTCATCAGAATGCCCCCAACAAAGAAAAGCCCAGAACCAGATGGGTTCACCACTGAATTCTATGAAAACTTCAAAGAGGAATTGATACCAATTCTCTACACACTATTCCAAAAGATTGAAACTGAGGCCATTCTCCCAACCTCATTCTATGAGGCAAACACCACCCTGATATCAAAACCACACAAAGATACAACAAAAAAAGAAAACTACAGGCCAATATCCTTGATGAATATAGATGCAAAAATCCTCAATAAAATACTAGCTAACAGAATATAGCAACACATACACAAAATTATACACCATGATCAAGTAGGACTCATCCCATGTACGCAAGGTTGGTTCAAGAAATACAAATCAATCAGTGTGATAGAACACATCAATAAAATCAAAGACAAAAGATATGATCATCTCTGTAGATGCTGAGAAAGCATTTCACAAAATTCAACATTCATTCATGATAAAGACTCTCTATAAGTTAAGTATACAGGGAAAGTATCTCAACATAATTAAAGCCATATATAAGAATCCCACTACCAATATTTTCCTGCAGAATGGGGAAAAGCTTTCAGCTTTTTTAAGAACAGGAACTAGACAAGGATGCCCACTCTCACCACTATTATTCAGCATAGTGCTGGAAGTACTAGCCAGATCAATCAGAGAAGAGAAGGAAATAAAGGGCATCCAGATTGGAAAAGACGAAGTCAAAGAGTCCCTGTTTGCAGATGACATGATCCTATCTATCGAACAACCTAAAGCCTCTACAAAACAACTCTTGGAGTTGATAAGTGATTTCAGCAAAGTTGCAGGACACAAAATCAACACACAAAAATCAGTAGCATTTCTATATTCCAAAAGTGAACATGCAGAAAAAGAAATCAAGAAAGCTAGCCCATTTACAATAGCCACCAAAAAAATAAAATACTTAGGAATAGAATTAACCAAGGATGTGAAAATTCTCTGTGATGAGAACTACAAACCACTGTTGAGAGAAATTAAAGAGGACACAAGAAGATGGAAAGGTATCCCATGCTCTTGGATTGTAAAAATTAACATTGTGAAAATGTCCGTACTACCCAAAGTGGTCTACAGATTCAATGCAATCCCTACCAAAATTCCATTGACAGTTTTCTCTGAAATGGAAAAAAACTATCCTAACATTTATATGTAATAAAAAAAAGACCTTGAATAGCCAAAGCAATTTAGAACAAGAAAAAAAATAAATCTGGAGGCATAACACTACCAGACTTTAAACTACAGAGCTATAATAACCAAAACAGCATGGTACTGGCATAAAAAAGAAACACACAGATCAATGGAATAGAATACAGAATCCAGAAATCAACCCACACACCTACAGCCATGTGATCTTTGACAAAAGCACCAAGTCTACACACTGGGGAAGAGACTGCCTCTTCAAAAAATGGTGCAGGGAAAATTGGATATTCATGTGCTGCAAGAGAATGAAACTAGACCCGTACCTCTCACTATATACCAAAATCAACTCAAAATGGATTAAAGAATTAAATATACACCCTGAAACAATAACAGTCCTTAAAGTAAACATCGGGGAAACACTCTAGGAAGTAGGATTGGGTACAGACTTCATGAATAATATCTGAAAAGCACAAGCAATCGAAGGAAAAATAAACAAATGGGATTATATCAAACTAGAAACCTGCACAGCAAAGAAACAATTAACAGAGTGAAAAGACAGCCAACAGATTGGAAGAAAATATTTGCAAAATGTTCATCTGACAGAAGATTAATATCCAGAATATACAAGGAACTCAAACAACTTTACAGCAAATAATCAGTAAACTAATTAAAAAATGGGCAAAGGAGCTGAACAGGCATTTCTCAAAGGAAGATATGTGAGTGGCCAACAGACACATGAAAAAATGCGTAACATCACTCAGCATTCACAAAATGCAAATCAAAACCATTCTGAGATATCATCTCACTCCAGTTAGGATAGCTGATATCCAAAAGACTGAGAATTATAAATGCTGGTGAGGCTGCAGAGTAGAAGGAACCCTCATACACTGTTGGTGGGACTGAAAAATGGTGCAGCCTCTATGGAAAATGATGTGGAGGTTCTTCAAACAATTACAGATAGATCTACCATATGACCCAGTTATCCCACTGCTGGGAATATACCCAGAGGAATGGAAATTATCATGTCAAAGGGATACCTGTTCCCCAATGTTCATTGCAGCACTATTTACAGTAGCCAAGAGTTGGAACCAGCCCAAATGCCCATCATCAAATGAGTGGATATGGAAACTGTGGTATATCTACACAATGAATACTACTCAGCTATAAAAAAGAATGAAATACTAGGATTCACAGTAACATGGATAGACTTTGAAAAAATTATATTAAGGGAAATAAGTCAGGCAGAGAAAGAGAAATACCATATGTTCTCACTTATTTGTGGGAGCTAAAAATCAATCCATCAATAAATATACAAACAAATGGGGGGCAGGCTTGAAGACACAACAAGCACAATTCCTTGAACTTGTTAACACAAATAAACAGATATGATGTTGATGGGGGGTAGGGGAGAGGGAGGGGTAAAGAAGAATTGGTAAAGGGACATGAAAATCAACTGTATTTTATTTGATAAATTAAAATATAAAAAGTAAATAAAAAAATAAAAATGTTTTATTGCAACTTTGTTTATTGTGTTTGTATGTGCATTTTTATCTATTTTAATTCTACATATAATTTAATTTTCTAAATATAACAGTTTTTAAAAAATTATTATCCATTTACAATTACTATATATCTGTCTTCCTGATTTTCATTACTATTTCAAATATTTTCATGTTTCTTTCTGGGATCATTTGAGGTAAATCCAGAGCGAGGTGGATTTCTAAAACATTAAAACACAGCCAAAAATTTGGTACTTTGGCTGATTTTGGTGCCTTTGGCAAAAATGAAAGTGATTTAGAGCTGAAGGCTTCCAGTTTCACTAAATTACAGTACTGATGCTGTCAGTGAAGATGATAGAGACGGCAGGGAGACTTCATAGGGACACACACACAAAATAAAAAGATACGTAATAAAATTTACTTAAAGTTGTTATTTTGTGAATGACATGAAGTATTTCTTGATGAGACATTATTGAAATAGATTTTTGTGTTAGTGAGTAGAGGGCTATTTCCCTTTCATTCAATAATACTAAATGTAAGGGGATGCTTGAATTACTTGGCATCCTCAGTTAGCTTCAGAAATGTGAATAAATGGACAAAATGCTAATCTGTAGATCTGTATAAAGGTGGAGAAACATAAAATATACATTGACAAGGATATTTGTCCAAGTAATCATGGAAATTAAACTAAATATTTATTTGGGGTTTTTTTGTTTTTTTTTATGTGTGTGATTGTTGCAGCATTTATGAAGTCAGGAAAGAGAAAGAGGTATATCATTGTAAAGGATCTAAAACTAAGGTTTCATGTTTTAGGCTTTGGGTATTTCAAGCACATCATATAACTTAGGAAACAGTATGAGTGGTGGCAGAAAGAAAATGTTGCAAGCTAAGATTATAAAAGTAAATATAAATGCATGTAATGCTACAATGGAGCATTTTACATTATGCTAATAAGTTTAAAATTTATCAAAAGTTCATGACTTTTAGTAATGTACTGATAAAATCAGATTTAGCCTTTAGAAAGTAAGTGGATGTAGAACTGATTTTAAATTAGAAAGCAGAGAAATATTTACAGAAAGGACATTGATTATTAAACTATTATAATATTCCAGAACAAAGAAGCAGAGAGAAATAATATCATTACCATAATAACCATCTGCATGAAAACTTAAACTGAGAGTGTACAAACATTGGAAGTTGGTGTTGATTGCACATGGAAGGAGAAAAAAGAATTGAAGATAATTCCCAGGTGTGTAGTATGGATAACAGAGATTTTTCTAAACAAGAGGAGTAGATTTTAGAGTGCTAACATCCATTTTAAATTCAGTAAGCAACTAAGGTTAAACAGTTGAAGTTATTAGTGTGATTCAGCATTTATTAAGGTCTGATAATAATGCAGTTCTACTTAACTCCAAAACCTAGTGTTATCCCAATGTACTGAGAAGGACGAAGTTTTGAAAAGCAGAACCAGCTAAAGGATGCTCAATTTAAGAGGTCTCCCTCCCTCAAAACATCTCTATTCATTTCATTTAAAATTTGTGATCTCTGAGTGAGTTTTTTCGAATGTTTCAGAATTATGGTTAGGTTTGAATTAATAAGCATCTTTATGAAGTATACATGAATATTCCTGTAAAGATTAAGTAGTTGTCATTTAGTCACATGTTAACCTAATGAGTTTAATCAAATTGGTTTATTCAAATCATTTAGGTGATATGAGATTATCTGTGAAAATAGAAACTAAAATTATCTAAAATAATAAAAAAGGTAATTTATAGAATATGAAAATTTGAAAGAATGGAGGACATGGAAGTGTATGAGCTTTTATTTATTTATTTATTTATTTTTTATTGAATCATAATTGATTATACATACTTTTGGGATTCAATGTTAACATATGTTGATCAAATTAATATTACTAGTATGAATATTGTTACAAATCATACTTATTCTTTATGCCCCTTGTCCAATCTCTCCTATCCCCCTTTAACTCCCCCATCCCACCTCTGATTACCCTAGATTTCTTTTCTCCCTCTGAAAGAATAATGCTTACTCTGTTGAGTTTGTTGCCTAGATGATCTGTCCAATGCTGAAAGGTGTGTTCAGGTCCCCCAATATTATCTTAGAGCAAAAGCTTCTTCTGTCACACTGGAATGGGCTTTGTGGAGAGAGTCATCCTATTCTTTTCTTTGGTCTCTGCTGGTGACTGTCCTTGTGTCAATGCACTCCAGTAGCTGACGGAACGTCTGTGTGGTGGTTGTGACGCCTAGCACAACGTCAGAGCAGCCATGGTTACTGCGGTGGCTGTGGTGGGCCATGGACCTGCAGGTGATGTTTTTGGCATGCTCCTTGGCACTGGTGGTCTGCCTGGTGGTGGGCTGGGCGTCTGGTCCCCAGCTCCAAGCCCAGGGCCCCCAGGTTGACCCCAAGATGCTGGTGGTGTGAGTAGTTGTGGGTGGGGGTCCAGTCTTCAGCTCCAGCCTCCTGTCCCCTGGCGGGCCCCAAGGCACTGGTGGTGTGCCTGGGCCAAGAACTAATTTTTTGTCATTTGCTTACTTCTAAAATGGGGGAACTTCCCATGGGAACCAGTACTTGAGCTGTATGGTTGTTTAAATCGCTACTTTGCTGTTATTTCCCTAGGGAAGGCTTTTTGTGCAGCTCAGGGTTTAAAGGCTGATCTTATAGATACTTCCAGCTCTCCAGAGACCCAGTGGATCTGTGTTCTGTAGAATCTCTGATCTGGGCCTGAGTTTTTTCATAAAACTGCACCCCATGCAATTCTGAATTCCCGACCAGTCTTCTCTGAGTGGTCCTGCACTGAATGGGGGTGGATCAGCTGTCCTTGCTGTGTCCCAGTGTTCTCCTGGTAGGCCCGTTTCCTCCACTGCCCATGCTCCAAGCACTTGCCATGGGACAGGCCCTGCGCCGGTCCCTTGTGATGACCCACCAGCCTCTGAACGACCCCCCTTTTTCAGCTGTTCTGGTTCCTTGCACCTGCGTGTCTCCACAGGAACTTTATTAGTGGTCTTGCTGTCCTGGGGGCCACTAAGGCTCTCTTCTCCCCTGCCACCTCCAAGCAACTTCACCCAAAGGGCACAGCTGCAGCTTCTGCCAGCTCCTGCTCCATATGCTCAGCAGTTCCAGCCTTAAAGTGGCCACAGCCCGAACACTCCAAGCAGTTTTTTCTTTCTCTCCTCATGGTTTCTCCCAACTTCATGAACTCTGTAGGTCTCTCCTCCTCTTCCCCTGAGCTCCAGAGGCCCCAGCTTTGCTGTCATTACATTTTAATAGTTGTAAGTTGGTTGATTTGTGGGAGAGAGTGATGCTGGGGACCATCTATTCTGCCATCTTGACTGGAACTCCTATAAGCTGTTAACAGTCTCTTATTTCAGTAGAGTCCAAACACCATAACCTATTTTTTTTCTCTCACACCATCCAAACTTGTTTCTACCTTAATATCTTTCTGATGTAATTCCTTCTGCCTGAAAATTTCATCACCAGATTTTCAAACACTAGATGGAAGCCAATATATATAAAATATAACTACATGATTTTTGGATCTTAGCTGAGTTATCAGTTTCTGATGACTCAAATCACACCTGCACCACTCCTCCCATCATGAGCCATTGTAACACCACCACCTAGAAAGATACCAGATCCAAAATAAAAGCTTAATAACTCTGTTGAATAATTGAGGAAAAGAGAAAAATGTATCTTTTGTTTAAAAAAAAAGTTTGATTTACTGACACTGGAAACAGTGCATTTTGGATGTTTTGTTATTTGCCATTTTTATATGCTAGCATGTACTTATTGCGGCAGAAAAAATGTAAGAAAGCCAGGCTTTGGGAGAAAATACATATAAATATATTTATATATATAAATAAAAATTATATATA
>NW_007733279.1:44627-105285 GCF_000696425.1 Galeopterus variegatus
GATATATATATATATATATATATATATATGACCATTTATTGGCTGTAAAACACAAAGAAGCCTAGATAATTTTCTGTGGTTCAATTTCCCTCTCTGTAAAAAGGGAATATTTGATAGAAAGGGAATATTTGATAGAAATTTTGTGTGGATTAAATGAAACATTTACATGGCAAAGATAAGGGCCAAAATACATCTAACCTGAACTTTATTCTTTTCTTTATCTGACCTGAGTTTGGACAACTATATATAATTTAAAATAATGTAGCCACAGTAAAATTAACTCTTAATTTAAATCAACCAACCCTAAAAAAGAATTTCGTAAAACTCATCTTGAAGTGGTGCTTTTCTTAAATATAATTTTTATGGTTTTTTTTGTAATGCTTTTCTCCAAAACTAATACTTTCTTTTTCAATTTTTACCACAACTCCCCACCAAAATTTTATAAGTCCATTTATTTTTATCCCTGAATCAAACATTTTTAACATGTAACCAGAGGGCATATTTAGTGAGACAATAATTCATTAAGCTCAGCAAGTGAATTGAAATTTCTTAGTTAATTGGATGTCATCTACACTTTTGATTTGGATTCAATAGGTGAAAAAGTGGGCCACAGCTCAGATGCGTATTATTAATTATGGGAGCTAGATCTTCACCTGAAAATTAACTTATGAGTTCTATAGATAATTTGTAATACATTTCAGGCAAAATAGTCAATTTTTAAAATTCATTCATCTATTAAAAACACTGGCTTCTGGATGTTCACACAGTATGAATATTTGTGAAATTAGTTAAATAATTACTGGACTAGCTCCAAATACTTCATCAATTAAGAGAAATTTTTCTAGAAAATGTTAAATTAATTAACAGGAAAAGGCTAGTATTAACACAGTTGAAAGTAACTTGTGTGTTTTAAATTTCTCTAGATTTGAACTAAATGTTTTCTTCCAAAAATTATAAATGCACAGCTAAAAATTACCATCAGAGTGAATTCTATTATGAATGAGCAATGTTTGATCTTTTTATTATGTAACAAAAGATGTTTAGTTACTTTGTCATTGTTAGGCTATAATAATACTATTTCAACTTCTTATTTTCACTACTCAGGTGCTATTACCATTTCCAATTTGTAAAAAAATAAACAAATTATCTGGCTATCATAACTATACCAAAAATCTCTTGTCTCACTCACAGAGGTAACTGAATTTAATTTCTAAAAGACTTATCCAAGAGCCTTTAAGTAGCACATGAATAAATAATAACAGATGTGGAGCATCTACACATATGTAAGATATATCATTTTTCTTTCAATAATAAAAAATAAAATCCCATCTAATAAATGTATAGATAAAGTATTTTCATTTTTATGTAAGTAATAATTAACAAAATTTAGGTGCTTTTTGAATAAAACATTTGTATTTACACAAAACCTCTCTCACATTTCTAAATTTGTCTTCTTTTGACATCACACAATTATCCTCAGGATTTCTTCTATGAACACAACAGGTTCATCTCCATAGGTTCAGAAACAGACAGCAGTAACTTATTAAAATGCCTACATTTGACTGATGTATATTTTCTGGGTTTTGGTATATTAAAGCTTGATTAAAGCAAAATATTAAATGTGGATTTTACCATAACGAGACAATTCCCTTCTTTATATTTTTTCTTACCAAAGGCTGTATGCTAAAATATATCATGTTCATCTAAAGATTTGCCTTTTCTGACAGATATTAATGGCCTTATTTTGAGTGATATGCACATACCAAATGCAAATTAGGCAATTCAACTATTCAACCTTGGAATACATCTAATATCCTAGATATAGTAAATTCATCAGGGAAATATGCAATCCTAGAGAATAAAAGAAAAAACAGTCTTACAGACATTAAAAGATAATTCACTGTATCCTAAGTATGTCTTTTGTTTTATCTCCCTATCAAATGTATAGGAATTCATGTACTCTGGTAAACAGAAAAGATTAAATAGAAATATATTGTCTGTCTTTCACTAAATCTCACTAAAACGATAAGGGAATATTTAATGAATACATACATAAAGACAGAGGAAATGTAAGACTGAACAGCAGCAACAAAATTTGAAAGACAGAAAATGGATGAAGTATCATTGATGAAAAGACGACATACTGCTGTGGTAGGTTAGCCTGAAGGAGGCAGAGCCATGCTGCAGAGCTCCAGTAAAGCTCAGGAAGGCTGAAGACAACAGCTACCTCTGAAAGTAGAAGCTGAATATAGGACTTCAAGTCAGAATGTTTGAAAGTCTGTTTAAACATTCTTAGATTTCCCTATTTTTTCTTTCATAGCATTATCTAAAGCAACTGCCTTTCCTCTACCATGGCATGAGCATAGATTCATGTTCGGAAGGGCTCACAACAGGGAGACTGGGAGCTCTGACATCAGCACGGCAGGGATGCCATACAGAAAAGGAGACTATGTTCACTGAAATGCTCTATTCTGAACTGAGGACAACCTTTCCCATCTCCAACTACCTCTGATGAAAGTGACAGCCGTATTTCAATGCCCCAAAGTGGAAATCTGGAGAATTCTTCCATGGGAAAACAAGTACATGAAAAGAAGTGCTAACGGATCTCCTCAAGCAATGTTCCTCGATGTCATCGTCTAGATTAAAGCCCACCAGTTGGCATGTTTTAAATAGAATCTGAGAATATTCATTCAGCGTATTTCTCACACCTAAATATGATCAGATAGAACGATATCTAATATTTGAGAATAGGTAATTGAACTAAAGCAGAGAACAAATGATAAATGACCCCCCCCAAAAAAAAGATGGGTGGTGGGATTCATAGAAACCTGAAGAAAAGCGGGGAACAGGAAGTAGCAAGGATAGAAAGATATCTAATATTTGAGAATAGGTAATTGAACTAAAGCAGAGAACAAATGATAAATGACCCTCCCCCACCAAAAAAGATGGGTGGTGGGATTCATAGAAACCTGAAGAAAAGCGGGGAACAGGAAGTAGCAAGGATAATGCACCCACAACTCTCTCTATTCTGAGCGTAATAGCCTCATAAAGGATATTTAATACATGGGGAAGACAATTTTTTTAAGAAGAAAGAATAAGATAGTTGAAAATATAAATTAGAAACAGATATAGATATAAAGATGCATAAAGATCTATCACCTCACTTAGCTATTGTTTTCTATGGTGAGGCATTTGAAATTTATTCTCTTAGTTATTTGAGGCATTTGAAATTTATTCCCTTAAGTTATTTGAGGTAACAAACATAATATACAATACATTATTGACTACGGTCACCTTGCTGTGCAATGCATCTCAAAACTTATTCTATCTAAAACTCTGCAACTTTTGATCCATAATTCCCCTTCCCTCCCTCCCCGCTGACCTTCTTCTCATAACCATCATTCTACTCCCTACTAATATGAGTTCAACAATTTTAGATTCCTCATTGTATACATTTATGAAAACATCACATTGTAAACCATAAATATAAAAAATTATGATTGGTCAATTAAAAATAATACTGATACAAAAAAATCTCACATTCTTGGTTAAATTTATGAGTAGGTGGTTTTTTGGTAACTATTGTAAACGGAATTGTTTTATTGAGTTTATTTTATTGATTTTTTTATCAGATAGTTCATTGCTGTTGAGTAGAAAAACTACTGATTTCTCTATGCTGATTTTGTACCCTGCAAATTTACTGAATTTGTAAGTTCCAAGACTTTTCTGGTGAAAAACTTAAGGCTTTCTATATATAAGATCATTGCATCTACAAACAAGGACAGTTTAACATTCTACTTTCCAAACTGGACGTGCTTTATATTTTTCTCTTACCTATTTGCTTTGGCTAAGACTTTCCATACCACGTTGAATAAGAAAGGTAAAAGTGGTCAAATTTGTCTTGGTCCTGTACTTAAAGAAAAAGCTTTCTACTTTTCCCTGTTTGTCAGGTCCGCCGCAGGCTGACTGGAACAGCCCTAGAAAAAACACCTCGTTATCAGTCTTTCCCTAGGTGGGCGAGGGAATTGCCTGGATTCCTCTTTCCCTCTGGTCCCTGTTGGAAGGAGATGGGGGAAGAGAGCCATGAAGAGAGGTGAGCACAGCCGCCGGCCCCAACCAGCCCGTTAAAGGACACTCAGACATGGTGGGGGTTTTGTCAAGCAGTTCGGTTTATCATCACACAAGCACTTGCTTTTAAAGGCAAATGGGGAAGGGAGGTTTTTTATATCCTCCAATCAGCTTAAAGGTTGGCCACAACCAGCCCGTTAAAGGACACTCAGACATGGTGGGGGTTCTGTCAAGCAGTTCGGTTTATCATCACACAAGCACTTGCTTTTAAAGGCAAATGGGGAAGGGATGGTGGGGGTTTTGTCAAGCAGTTCGGTTTATCATCACACAAGCACTTGCTTTTAAAGGCAAATGGGGAAGGGAGGTTTTTTATATCCTCCAATCAGCTTAAAGGTTACAATAGCATGCATCCTGTCTCAGTGCCTAGCTATTGCAATCACGCAGTGTTCACCAGCATGGAAGCGTATTTGGCCAATAAGGGCTAAGGCAAGGTTCCTGCAGACACTCCCACCCTACTTCCTCCCAGCCCTGTCTTAGGCTGCCACGTTAATGGTGCTGCTTGTAATGTCACTTAAGGTGGCGTTAGATTTAAGGCCCAACACCTGTTCAATATGATGTTAGCTGTGGGATTCTCTTATATGGCCTTATTGCACTGGAGTACATTCCTTCTATGCCTAATTTGTTAAGAGTTTGAAGGAATGTTGAACTTTATCAAATGATTTTTCTTCATCTATTGAGATGATTATGCTGTTTTGTTCTTCATTGTGTTGCTGTGATATATAACATTTACTGATTTGTATATGTTGAACCATTCTTGTACCTCTGGAATAAATCCCACTTGATTTGGCATATAATCTTTGGATTTGATTTGCTCATATTTTGTTTAGGATTTTAGTGTCTATGTTCATCAGGAATATTGGCCTATAGTTTTCTTTTTATGTTGTGTTCTTGTCTGATTTTATTATCAGAGTGATGCTGGCCTCATAAAAACAGTTTGAAAGTATCCCCTCTACATTAATTTCTTGGAATAGATAGAGAATTGGTGTTCTTTAAACGTTTGGTAGAATTCAGTACTAAACCCATTCAATCCTTATGTAAGCACTTATTGCAATAAACTTTCCTCTTAGTACTTCTTTCATAGTGTCTCATAGGTTTTGGTACATTGTGTTACTATTTTCATTTGCTTTAAGGAATAATTTGATTTCCATCTTAATGTATTCATTAGCTCATTCGGGAGCATGTTGTATAATTTCTATATATTTGTTTGATTTTCAACTTTCCTCTTGTTATTGATTTCCAATTTTATTCTGCTGTGATCTAAAACAATAAATGTTTCATTTTATTTCAATTTTCAAAAATTTGTAGTGACTGTTTTTGTGGCCTAACATGTTGTCTACCCTGGAGAATGTTGCATGTGCTGATTAGAAGTATGTTTATTTTATAGCTGTTAGATAAAATGTTCTTTAAATGTCTTTTAGGTCTATTTGATATATAGTGCAGTTTAAGTCTAATGTTTCTTTTTTAATTTTCTGTGTGGATTATCTGTCCAGTGCTGAGAGTGGGGTGTTGAAGTCTCCAACTATTATTGTATTGGGGTCTAACTCTCCCTTTAGTTCTAATAATTTTTTCTTTATATTGCTGGGTGCTTTGCTGCCAGGTGCATACATATTTATAGTTGTTATATACTCTTGCTGAAATAATTTCTTAATCATTTTAAAATGACTTGTCTTTTTTTGTTTTTTAATTTGAAGTCTAGTTTTATCTCCTGTAAGTATAGCTACTCCTGCTGATTTTGGTCTCTGTTTGTACGGAATATTTTTTTCATCCATTCACTTTTAGTCTATGTGTGATTTTATAGTGAAACTCTACCTATAAAGTAAATTCTTTATAGGCAACATATAGTTGTGTTTTTTTATTTTATTTATCTGTTTACCCAGTATATATCTTTCAAATGGGGAATTTAATTTATTTACATTCAAGATTTTTATTGAAAGGTGTGGACTACTTCTGTCATTTTGCTAATTTTTGTATTGCTTTGTTTTTTCTTCCTCTTTTATTGTTTATCTTTTTGGTAGTTTTCTGTAGTGATTAGATATTATTCCTTTCTTTTTCTCCTTGGCATATCTGCTCTACCATTGAGTTTTATTTGTTCTCATGTTTTAATGATAATAGTTATTGTCCTATCAATTCCAGATGTAGGACTCCAGTAAGGATTTCTTGTAGGGACAGTCTAGTGATGATTATTTCCCTCAGCTTTGGTTTCTCTGGGAAGGCTTTATTTTTACTTCACTTCTGAAGGATAGCTTTTGATGGATATTGTATTCATGGCTGGCAATGTTTTTTCTTTTATTACTTTGAATGGATCATCCAATTCTCTACTGGCCTATTAAGTTTCAACTGAGAAATCTGTTTTTAATAAATTTATCCAAGGAGGTGATAGATCTTTACAATAAAAACTACAAAAAAAATTAAAGAGAACACAAAAGATGGAAAGACATCCCATGTGCATGTATCGAAAAATTAATATTGCTAAAATGACCATATTTGACAAAGTGATCTACAGATTCAATGCAATCTCTATCAAAATACCAATGGCATTCTTCACAGAAATAGAAAAAAACAATCTTAAAAGTCATATGGAATGACAAAAGACTCCAAATAGTCGAAGGAATCCTTAGCAAAAAAAAAAAAGAAGAAGGTGGAGGCATAACATTATCTGACTTCAAAATATACTATAAAGCTATGGTAAACAAAATTGTGTTATGGTAAGCAAAACAGTGTTATGCTGGCATAACAAAAATACATGGACCAATGAAAGAGAATAGAGAATCCAGAAATAAATCCATAGCAAACTGATTATTGACAAAGGCACCAAGAGCACATTTTTGGGAAAGGACAACATCTTCAATGAATGATGCTAGAAAAACTAGACATCCATATGTAGAAGAATAAAACTAAACTCCTATCTGTCACTATATACCAGAATTAACTCAAAATAAATTAAAGGCTTAAATGTAAGGCCTGAAAATATAAAACTTCAAGAAGAAAACATAGTGTAAGCACTTCAAGCTGTTGGTCTGGGTAAAGATTTTATGAAGAAGAATTCAAAAGCACCAGCAACAAAAGCAAAAATAGACAAATGACACTACATTGAACGAAAAGTCAAAGCAAAGGAAATAACTGAGTGAAGACAACCTTCAGAATGGGAGAAAATAGCTGCAAACTATTAATTTGAGAAGGAATTAAAATACAAAATATGTAAGGAACTGAAACAACTAAACAGCAAAAAACCAAATAATCCAATTTTTAAAATGGGCAAATAACCTGAATAGACATTACCTCAAAAAAAAAAAAAAAAAAAAAAAAAAAAAAAGACATATAAATCGACGAGTATATGAAAACTTGCTGAACATCACTAACCATCAGGAATACACAAATAAAAAACGTAATGAGAAATAATCTCATCCCAGTTAGAATGGCTATTACCAAAAAGACAAAAAATAACAAATCCTGGAGATAATGTAGAGAAAAGGAAATGTGAATATGTTGTTGGCAGGAATGTAAATTAGTACAGCCATTACAGGAAACAGTATGGAGGCTCCTCAAATAACTAAAAATAGAACTACCGTATGATTCAGTAATCCCACTGCTGGTTATTTAACCAAAGGAATATAAATCATTATACCAAGGAGATATTTACATCCCCACATTTATTCAGCACTATTAACAATGCCATGATATGAAATCAACCTGTGTCCATCAATAGGTGAATAAATAAAGAAAATAAAGTATATACACACAATAGAATACTACTCAGTCAATAAAAAAGAATGAAATTCTGTTATTTGCAGCAAAATGGATGAGGCTGGAAGACACTATGTTTAGTAAAACAAGTCAAGAACAGAAAGATAAATGCCCCATGTTTTCTCATATATGGGAGCCAAAAAAGTTGAGGTTGTGGAAGTAGAGAGTGGAATGGTGGTCACTAAAGTTTGGGTAAGAGGAAGGAGGAAATAGGGAGAGGTTGTTAATGGATACAAAGGTACAGCTGGATAGGAAAATAATTTCTCCTGTTCTATAATATGCTTAGTTTTTATATTTAACAACAATTTATTGCATATTTTCAAATGGCTAGAAGTGAGCCAAGTTCTAATGTTCTGTTCTCAACAGAAGGAATTTATAAATGTTTGCGGTGATGGATGTGACAATATCCCTGATTTGATTATCACACATCGTATACATAAATTGAAAGATCATGCTGTACCCTATAAATATGTACAATTATTACATGGCAATTACAAAATAATAATAAAAAAATAGAAAAAATATCTCAGAAATGAAAACTCTAATGTAATGGTTAAAACAAAATTTTGGGTAATTTTCAGATACTAGAATAGAAAGGCAAAAGATTGATCAAAGAGGGAAATAGATTTGAAATAAAGAAATAGCTTCTGGAAATTCTAATAATTGAACTTTTATTAGGCCAGATAGAGAATGAGGACAAAATGGAGAAGTAAATTATCAAATATTTCATCCAGAATATTTCACAGGACTGATAGATGTGAAAACTCCAGATTGAGAGCTCTATGCATTGCCTACACAAATAAGTGGAAAGAAATTCCTATGCTCCACAAGGAACATCATTGTGAAATTCAGAAGAGTGGGGATAGAGAGATGTTACTATCATCCAAAAAGGAAGAAAGAATTCTCATAAACAAATTTTCAGAAATTAGAATGGCATTTGACTTCTCAAAAGAAATATTTATATTTATGTCAATAAAATTATGTCATCAACATTCTAAGGGAAAAAAATACAATTTTGGTTTTCATATACAATAAAATTAAAAATCAAGTGTGAGTATAGAGAAATGACATTTAAAATATTCAAACCCTTGTTTTACTTTCTATAATCCATTCTTAGAGGGCTGCTGAAGTATGTGTCCTATCAAAAAATATTAAACTAAAAAGAAGAAGAAAAATGCTTCAAATTAAATGGCATCCAACACAGGTGAACCGGTGTTCATCTTTGTGTCAGGGGTCATTATTGGACTGGGTATGGTACAACAGAGCTTTTTTCTGGGTGGAAAGTGCTCAGTGTCTTGTCCTAGTAGTCACACAGGATGCACAGGGAAAACAAAAGTCTTTACCTGTAAATAAAGACTTAAGCACATTATTATATTTTTAGTTATAAAACGACATAAATAACAACAAAGCAAAAAAAATGAAGAAAGTATAAAAATGAATCTGAGTTGGGTGATCCAAAATCATTTCACTAATATGTCTGTTGTCTCAGCTGGGTGGGTGAGATGTTTGGAATGTGGTGGGGCTTTCTCCCTTTGTAGTCTCAACCTCTAAGTCTTCTTCTTCCATGTGACCTCTCTCTTTCTCTCTCTCTTCGTTAATATAGTCAGACAACCAGCTTCCAAAAACGTGAAATGGAAGCATCAAGACCTAGTCTTAAGGTCATTGAATGGTATTTCTACTGCATGTTTTTGGTGCATTGAGTCATGAGGGCATACTAGATACAAGGTGAAGAATAGACTTTGATTCTTGATGGGAGAAGCACTATGCAAATACAGAGATGTTATCCATATACTATCATATGAATCCTCTGGTTGTAACTCATTCATTTTCACTACTACATAAATTCATTGTATGACTATTTCACAAGGTTTTTTATTTTTCCTTTTCTTTTTTTCTTCCTTCTTTCCTTCCTTCATTCCTTCTTTTTTAACTTTCCATAGGCAGTATATGAGAGCATAGGTAACTAACACTATAACTTTGATAATATTTGATGTTTAGACTTTTTAAATATTAATTTTACTAGTATCACATGTGGTTAGTATTCATATTGTATACATTTTCCAGCCTTTAAATGTATCTTTCTATTTATATTTAAATTATATATAGCTTACAAACTTGAGATAGTTCAATCTTGCCTTTTTTTAACCAAATGTTGCAATCTGTCCTTTTAACTGGGACTTTAGTATATTTATTTTAAATACATATCAAATGTTACAATTAAATCTACCACAGTGCTATTTTTTCTACTTGTCTCATCTAATCCATTATTTTCTTCTCCTTTTAAAAGAAGCTGAATTTTTTTAAAAAATCAACACTCTTTAAAGGAAAAAGGCAAAATTCAATTTTAGTGACATAACTACATGAGGTACAAAATGTATTAAAAAATTTAATAATGCATACAAGCAGGAAATGTTAACTGGCAAAAACCAAACAAACAAAAATATCAAACAAAAAAGAGAGACAGAGGGAGAGAAACGGGGGAGAGAGAGAGAGCAGTTAGCAGAAACAGACCCAGAGATGACAGAGATACTGGAAATTCCTAGGCAAGGACTTCATTTTATTTTTTTGTTGGTTAGGAATATTCATGGGGTACATAGCACATTGTCACCACTCATGCCTAGAAAGTGATGGCCAGATCCATACTAGCAAGATGCCCATTACCACAAATTGTGATTATACCCCATGTCCCCCACTCAATTATTCACTCAGTTGTCCCCAACCTCCCTCCCCATGCTCGTTTCCCCACTCCACTTTCTCTCTCTCCCTCTGCAAGTCCAACACACCACTATGATCTTTCTTTCATTTCTTCTTTCTCCCTTAGCTCCACTTATGAGTGAGTACATATGGTATTTATCCCTCTGTGCTTTGCTTATTTCACTCAACAAAAGTTTCTCCAGGCTCATTCATGTTGATGCAAATGGGAGAATTTCATTCTTTTTTATGGCAGAGTAGTATTCCATGGTGTATATATACCATATTTTCCTTATCCAATCGTCCATCAATGGACCTTTAGGTTGGTTCCATATCTTGGCTAGTGTAAATAGAGATGTGATGAACATGGGAGTGCGGGTATCCCTTTGACATGATGATATCCATTCCTTTGGGTATATACCCAGAAGCGGGATTGCTGGATGGTATGGAAGATCTATGTGGCGTTGTTTGAGCAACCTCCATACTGTTTTCCATACCGATTGTACTAATTTACAGTCCCACCAACAGTGTAGGAGTGTTCCCTTCTTTCCACACCTTTGTCAGCATTTGTTATTCACTGTCTTCTTGATTACAGCCAGTCTAACTGGGGTGAGATGATATCTCAATGTGGTTTTAATTTGCATTTCCATGATGACTAGTGATGTTGAGCATTTTCTCATGTACCTGCTGTCCATTTGTATGTTTTCCTTTGAAAAATGTCTATTCAGTTTCTTTGCCCATTTTTTAATTGGGTTATTTGGTTTTTTACTGTGTAAGTTCTTGAGTTCCGTGTATATTATGGGAATTAATCCCTCATCAGATGCATAGTTAGCAAAAATTTTTTCCCACTCTGTAGGTTGTTGTTTCACTCTGTTGATTGTTTCCTTTGTTGTGAAGAAGCTTTTTAGTTGGATATAGTCCCACTTGTTTATTTTTTCATTTGTTGCTTGTGCTTTTGGCTCATGTTCATAAAGTCTGTTCCAAGACCCAGTTCCTGAAGTGTTTCACTTATATTTTCTCTTAGTAATTCTACAGTTTCATGTATTATACTTAAGTCTTTAATCCATTTTGACTTAATTTTAGTCTATGGTGAAAAGTGCATGTCTAGTTTCATTTTTCTTCATAAGGATATTCAATTTTCCCAGAAACACTTATTGAAGAGGCAGTCTTTTCCCCAACCTATATTTTTGTTACCTTTGTCAAATATGAGTTTGTTCTAAGCCTGAGGGGTGATTTCTCGGTTCTCTATTCTGCTCCACTAGTCTAAATGTCTATTTTTATACCAATACCATGCTGTTTTGGTTACAATAGCTTTGTAGAATAACTTAAAGTCAGGTAAAGTTATGTCTCCATCTTTATTTTTTTGCTCAGGATTGTTTTGGCTATTTGGGGTCTCCTGTTGTTCCATATGAAAGTTGAGATTGTTTTTTTCCATTTCTGTGAAGAATGTCATTTGTATTTTGATGGGGATTACATTGAATCTGCAGATTGCTTTGGGTAGTATAGACATTTTCACAATGTTAATTCTTCCAATCCAAGAGCATGGAATGTCTTTCCATCTTTTTGTGTCTTCTTTAATTTCTTTCAATAGTGGTTTGTAGTTCTCATTGTAGAGATCTTTTACCTCTTTGGTTAAATTGATTCCTAGGTATTTTATTTTATTTTTTTGGTGTGTGTGTGACTGCTGTAAATGGGCTTACTTTCTTTATTTCTCTTTCTGTTAGTTCATTATTGGAGAATATAAATGCAACTGATTTGGGGGCATTTATTTTGTATCCTGCAGACTTATTGAAATTATTAACAAGCTCTAGGAGTTTTTGAAAGAGTCTTTAGGTTTTTCTATATATATAGTATCATATCATTTGCAAATAGGGACAGTTTGACTTCATCTTTTCCAATTTGGATTCCCTTTATTTCTTTCTCTTGCCTGATTGCTCTGGCTAGTACCTCCAGTACTGTGTTAAATAGAAGTGGTGAGAGTGGGCATCCTTGTTGTGTTCCTGTTCTTCAGGAAAAAACCTTCAGTTTTTCCCCGTTAAGAATGATACCAGTGGTGGGCTTCTTATGGATGGCTTTTACTGTGTTGGGATACTTTCCTTCTATACCTACTTTTTTGAGAGTCCTTATCATGAATGTCTGTTGAATTTTGTCAAATAATTTTTCAGTGTTTATTGCGATAACCATATGGTTTTTGTCCTTGAGTTCATCGATGTGATATATCACATTTATTGATTTTTGCATGTTGAACAATCCTTGCATCCCTGGGATGAGTCCCACTTGATCATGGCATATAATTTTTTTGATGTTTTACTGTATTCTGGTTGCTAATATTTTATTGAGGATTTTTGCATCTATGTTCATCAAGGATATTGGTCTTTAATTTTCTTTTTTTGTGTGTCTTTATCTGGTTTTGGTATCAAAGTTACATTCACATAGAATGAGTTTGGGAGAATGGCTTCTATTTCATTTTTTTTGGGATAATTTGAGGATAATTAGTATTAATTCCTCTTTAAAGGTTTGGTAGAATTCGGCTATAAAGGCATCCAGACCTGGGCTTTTCTTTGTTGGGAGATTGCTGATTACTGCTTCAATCTCATTGCTTTTTATTGGTCTGTTCAGATTTTCCACCTCTTCATGGTTGATTGTGGGTAGTTTGTATGTGTCTAGAATCTTATCCATATCTTCCAGGTTTTCATATTTGTTGTCAGACAGTTGTTCATAATAGTCTGTAATGATTCTTCCTATTTCTGTGGTATTGGTTGCAATGTCTTCCTTTTCATTTCTGATTATTGTTATTTGGGCCTTTTCTTTTTTTTTCATTAACTTAGCTAATGGTTTGTGTATTTTATTTATCATCTTGAAAAGCCAATTCTTAATTCTTGTCATGAAATTACTTTTTTTAGATGTTTTAAATATCTTTTGATCATTACCTTACCTTTTATATCTCTTCTTCAGTGTTAGTTGGAAATTTGAGGTGCCATGATTTAACTCCTTACTCTTTCTCACTGGCATTTTTGTTTTAATGGCAGGTTTTGCTCTTTGTCATGTGTCCGTGATCGTGATCATCATTATTCAGATTCCAGATGCTAGACTCCCTTGATAATTTCTTGTGGGGCTGGTTGTGTGGTGGTGAACTCCCACAATTTTTGTTTGTCTGGGAAATACACTCTTTCTGAAGGAGAGCCTTGCTGGGTAAAGAATTCTTGGGTAGCAATTTTCTTCTTTTAGTGTTTTGAATATATCATTCCACTTTCTTCTGGCCTGTAATGTTTCTTTTGAGAAGTCTGCTTTTATTCTTATGGGGGTTCCCTTACAGGTGACTTGGTGCTTTTCTCTTGTTTTTATAATTCTCTCTTTGCCTTTGAGCTTTGCAAATGTGGGGGCGCAGGGGTGGCTGGCCCCAAACCTCCCAGTAGCCCCTTTTAGCTCCCCACCACAGGATGAGCAAGAGAGGGAACTGGTAGGATTACTCCTGCCACCATAGTGGCCAGGAGAGCCCAGAAGGAAGGTGAGGATGCCGCCTGCCTATTCAGCCCCACAGAGAGACACTCAGATGTGGCAGGCGTTCCATCAAGCAGTTCTGTTTATTTTCACACAAGCACCTACTTTTATAAGCATATGGCAAGGGGATTTCCTAACTTCAACCTGTCATCTTAAAGGTCATGTGAACATGCACCTTGCTCTAATGCTTTGCTAGTGCAATCACGCGGTGAGCATGAGTGTGGAAATATCTTTTATCCAATGATTTTAAACTATGTCTTTCCTTGGCCACTCCCCAGCGGCTTCTGTCAGGCACCATCTTTATCTCTCCTGTCCAGGCGAATGTTTTCAACAGATTACATATGCTATGTGGGTGGGGTCATGGCTAGTTCTCTGCCCCGGGAGGAGGTGTGTGGCCTCAAAGCCCCAACAGCAAATTTGACTATAATGTGTCTTGGACAGGCTCCTTTTGGATTGAATCTGTTTGGGGACCTTCGAGCTTCCTGGATCTGAAGGTCTGCATCTCCCCCCACCCCTGGGAAGTTTTCTATTATTATTTCCTTGAATAGGTTTTCAATAACTTTTCCTTTCACCTCTCCTTCTGGAATACCCACAATCAGATGTTAGAGTGCTTGAGATTGTTTGCTATCTCTCTTAGACTTTCTTCATTATTTTTAATTCTTTTTTCCTTTTTTTTTTTGTCTGCCTGGGTTATTTAGAAAAGATCATCTTCGAGATCTGAAATTCTTTCTTCTGCTTGCTGTAGTCTGCTGCTCAAACTCTGTGCTGTGTTTTATATTTCACTGAGTGAATCTTTCATTTCTAGGATTTCTGCTACACTCTTTTTTAAGTTATTAATCTCTTTGTAATTTTCCTTCTTCATATTCTGGATATTTTTTGTTGTTTCCTTGTGTTCTCTTATTAAGTCTTTTATTTCTTCCCACTTTCTTATAATCATTGCTTACAATTCCTTTTCAGACATTTTAAGGATTCCCTGCTCCACAGGGTCTGGAATTTGAGCATTGCTGTATTCCTTTGGTGGTGTCATATCTTCTTGTTTATTTGTAGTTCTAGTATTTTTTTCATTGATGTTTGGTTATCTGGTAGAGGATTTGCTGCTTCTGTTACTCTGGGGTGGCTATGAGGATAAAGACTTCCTCCTCCTCCATTTGCAGGCTCTATTGGTGACTCTTCTTATATCAGTCAAGTGAGTGGCAGGTTGCCTGTAGAGTGGCGCTGGCTGCTACTGTGGTAGTGAACTGTCCTTGTGGTGACAGAAGGTGTTGCAGTGTCTATATTACACCACCTTGGCTCCTATTCCAGCTTTCTGTTTCCGTAGACTGAGCACTTCTTGCTGAGCAGGTCTCGGCTCACATCAGTGGCTGCTGGGCTTTGTGCACTTCCTTCTGTGCCTTAGACTAAGCCCTGATGCCACATGGGTCTAGGTTCAGCTAGGAGGCTGCTGAGACTGTAGGCACTTTCCTCAGGGCCTTAGACTGGGCCACAGTGCCACAAGCGTCTCGGTTCACCTTGGTGGCTGCTGCAACTGTGGGTGCTTCCCTCCAGGCCTTAGACTGTGCCCTGGTGCCACAAGAATGTCAGCTCACCTCTGTGGCTGCTGGGCTGTGTGCCCTAGGCAAAGATTTTAAAACATCTGTGCTATGTTTAAAATTTTAGAGGAAAATTTGTACATAATGAGTGAACATACAGGGACTCAAAAGAGAAATGGAAGCTATAAAAAAGAAAATAAAATCCTAGAGCAAAAACTTGAATATATAAAACAAATGTTCAATGAATGGTTTAATATCAGATTGGATACTGATGAAAAAAAGATCAATTAACAGGTGGACAGAGCAATAGATCCTCGAACACCAAGAGAAAAATGACTAGGAAAAAAGAAAAAAATGTTTTAAGTATTTGTGACATCTGATGTAATATGTAATGTTCTAATATATATGTGAGAATAATCTCAGAAGTAAATAAGAAGATTGAATTACAAATATATGAAGGTATAATGGCTGATAATTTTCCAACTTAGAACCAAAGCTATAAATTTAAAGATCAAAGAATTTCAATAAACCCTAAGCAAGGCATTTCATAGTCAAATTGTTGAAAACTAAAGTTTAAGGGAAAAAAACCAGTAAAAGCAACCAGAAAGGAGAGGGTGAATTTTACATGAAAATTAATGTTTAGAGTTACTGATGGCTTCTCATCTGAAACAACAGAAAAATACAAACCCTAAGACATTAGAATGCTATTTAGTACTTTAAAGTATATAGCACTTCATATAAAAATATAAAAACTTAGAGAATTTGTTAGCAGAAGATCAGCCTTTCAAGAAATGTTAAATGAAGTTCTTTAATCTAAAAGAAAATGGTACCAGAAGGAAACTTGGATACACAAAAAGAATTGAAAATTGCTGGAAATTATATACATAAGGTAGGAATAAAATACTTTTAAAAATTTTTCTTTATTTTTTCAAAACATAACTAGTATTTAAATCAATAAAATCTTATTTATAACATATATTTGAGTAAAATGTATGGCAATAAAATGGGAGGAAGAAAAATTTTTCTTTATTTTTTCAAAACATAACTAGTATTTAAATCAATAAAAATCTTATTTATAACATATATTTGAGTAAAATGTATGGCAATAAAATGGGAGGAAGAAAATGGAAGTATGCTTTTTAAGTTAGGCATTTCACAATCAAATTGTGTAGTACATGTGAAGTGATGTAATATAAATTAAGGGTAGATCATAAGTTGAGTGCATACTGCAAGCTCTAGAGTAATTATTAAAAAATAAATAAAACAAAAAAGTATAGATAAAAACCAGCTAGAGGCAGAGAAACAATATTAAAAATACTTGCAATTTTGTGTTTTAACAAGAACAAAAATAATTATCAAGCTGTTTCCTTTCCTTTAGAGAAATAGTCATATTTAAACAATAAATAAGCATAGCTGTAAAAATACATTGCCCAAATTTTGAAGATTAATGTTATTTCAACATGATCATTATAATTATTCCCCTGCAAGTATAATTAAATAAAATTCTGAGCTTCTCTTATAAAAATCCCTCTAAACAAAATTAATCATAAACAACAATATTCCATAATATTTAGTATTCAAAAATAATTTTGACTTCTATAATGAGTAACACTATTAATAAAATGAATATAAATTTGTTTATGCTTTCAAGAATTGGAGGTATACAATATTTGGCTAAATCTGGTATAAAATCTTGTTTATGAAGAGTTTCATTAAAAAATCACTTGAATATTATCACCAGAGGAGTTTGTCTTCAAAGAAATATTTCTAAGTGAGTGAAAAGCTAAACTTACAGGAGAGGAATACACAGTTAAGAGGGAAAATTGATACAAAAAAGCATTTCCTACATTGAACTTCATATCACCCTTGTCTTGAGATCTCCCCTTGAAAACATAGTTCAAAGGAAGCCTCTATTAGAGATTTTAAATGTATTTTGAAAATATCAGAGCTTGTATGCTAAAGAAATCTTTAAGCTTTAGGAAGTCAATGCTTACCTATCATCAACTTTCAAACATTTTCTCACATAAAGTCTATTAAAAGTTTGTCAGACTAGTATTTTTTTAAAAAACAAATAGTAAGATAGATAATTTGCACTTTTCTGAAAGTAGGACTTGTGTGTGAATTGGCAGTTTGAGATATTTGGGAGTCTTAAGCATGGTAAGGAAAAATGAATCCACTATTTACCTTTCACTCAAAGAAATGTTTATTGTTTCCAAGTCTGATGAGGGTCAGACTACTTTCTTCCATTTGTAGCAATGCCATCTCAATCAGACGCCAGTCCTGTCACATAGCAAAGGAGAAAAAGGCATGGATGGATTTTATGTGTTTATACACCACACCTATAAATGATGTAAATCATTTCAGTCCACACCCAGATTGTTTTGACCCAGACATATGGCTCAACTGCAGAGTATATTGGGAAAATAGACTCCTGAATCTGCAAGGGGAAAAAAATATGTATATATTTTTTTATCAGAATCATTTTTCTCTTCACCAGTAATAAAATTATGATTTTTTACTTGACAACCAAAAGGAGAACATACACAAGTAATCAATGGAGACTAGATAACTCGAATTATTAAGACTAAGTTATGAGAAACAAATAAAGGTGAAATATTTCACATTTTTAAATATTTCAGGCCAAAGGAGAAACTTCAGTTTTATCACCAATATTAAAAATTCAGACCATGTTAAGCATTAAGTGTAGATTATTATGGGGAAAATTCTTGCGTGTGACAGAAAAGGAGGTTGAAGCCGAAAACGAATGTCAGCCTTTAGGAGCAATCAAAAGTTTATTTGATTATAATTATGTTTCAGAGGGAAAACAAATATTTGCAGGGAAATCCTGAAGTAATCAGTGTAGTCTGAGGGTCAGACTACACTGCTCTAATAGGTAGCAATGCCTTCTCAATCAGATGCCGTTCCTGGTTCCATGGTAGAAGAGAAGAAAGCATGGGTGAGTTTTATGTTTTTTACACCACACCTGTAAATAATGTAGTTCATTTCAGCCCATACCCAGATTGTTTTGACCCAGACAGTACTGAACTGCAAAGGATACTGGCCATGGGTGAGTTTTATGTTTTTTACATCACACCTGTAAATAATGTAGCTCATTTCAGCCCATACCCAGATTGTTTTGACCCAGACAGTACTGAACTGCAAAGGATACTGGGAAAATAGACTCCTGCATCCACAGGAGGGAAAAAAAAATATTTTTTAATCAGAATCATTTTGGAGTAATGGGACCATTTAGAACTTATTAGAGAGGATCAAGTAAAAGACAATGAATATCTAAACTGAGAAAATGAAACTGATGGAAGAAGGATAAATTTGGAAGATAATAAGACTGGAATTTACTTGAAAAAACAGTCATGAAAGCTGGGAATGGAAAAGAAGCAGAATTTTCCACTTTTTATATGTTTTGTCTGATAACGTGAAATGCTGATTCTGTTATCAAAGAACAAGAAGGCAAAAAATATCTGAGAGAATCGTATTGATTTCTCTTTGGAATATGGAGTTGCAGATATTTTAAGGGCATAAAGTTGGATGTATAGTTTAGGCAATTTGGATATACAAACTTAGAATTACTAAGAGATTAAAACTAGAAACTATGACTAAGTATATGTGCTTTTGACAATTTTAGAGAATATGCACTTAAAATTTGAGGATAAATAAAGAGTGAGTGCAAAGGAATGCTTATTTTTACTGTTGGACAAGAAAGAAAAGTCAAGGAAGATGCTTTTGGACTGAGTACTGTAAGTGAGCTAGTGTAATTACAATCAGGAATTCTTACACTTTATGCTTATAGCTTTGATTATGATACAGGTCACTAAATAACAGTACCTGCAAAATGGAAATATGTGGTGATTTCAGTACTCTACCCATTGGAGGCACATTGAAGCAGATTATCCAGAATGATCCAAGAATTAATCCCAGTCTTTTTTTCACAATATACTGGAGTGCTCACTTATGACACCATTTACCCTCCACACATGTGAAGCCTTGATGTTCTTAGTTCAGTTATATAAATCCCAAAAAAGACTCTAATGAAAAAAGAAAAATCACTTTGTCATTAATATTACTGTTTTCTTTCTCAAATTCAGTATTATGATCCTCAATTATATTCGCATGAGTTTTACAAATCAGTGCATGTCTCTAAAGAAATTAAAGAGACCTAAATAAATGGGAAAAAAATATGCTCATGAATATAACTATAATATTTCAAAGATAAAAATTTCTACCCAATTAGTTCATAAATTACACACAATTTCAGCTGACATACTGTTTTTTAATTGCTGAAAAATTCTTAAGTCATCTGGTAGAATAAAGAAATAAGAATAGACAAGAAAATTTAAACATTAAAGCAAATTTTCCTTTACAAATATTAAAGACTACTGAGTAAGCATGATGCTAAACATAGTGTGCATCTGACATAAAAACTGATAAATAAAAAAATGTAATGACAAAGACCCTGTTATGAGAGAAAATTTATTTTGTGAAAGGTGATATCTCAAAATTGAGGATAGATGAATCACTCAATAAACTGTAATGTGACAAGAGGCTAATTGTTTGGAACAATGATAACCCCATTATTACTGAAGTGGAGGAATGAATCATTCAATAAATGATATGGAAATAAGTGACTAATTGTTTAAAAAAATACAATGATAACCCCTTTTTTATTAATCTCATTATTAGCTATGCTAATTGATATAATAAAGATACTATAAAAGTATAATGACCTGTGTAATGTCCCACACTATTTTTTCTCATCAGAGAGCAGCTTTCTTTTAGGCTCAATCCTAACATTGGCCATAACAAGGATTTGAAGTCTTCTATACCCAACAAAGAAACAGAGAAGAGAGACGAAAAGCACACCCCCAACACTACGGCTTGCAAGTGACACACGGTAGTTTTACTCATGTTCCATTGGTGAGGTGTGGTAACATAATCCAATCTAGATGCAAATCAGGGCTACAATACATAATCCCTGGAAAGGAAATAAACCCCCTGAGACCTGGGAACATGGATTGTCGGTAGATAGTTGGACCTATCAGTTTCATACATTATGAATCAAAAGTATATAACAGGTAAATCACATATTTAAATATGAAGCTAACTTGCTAGAATAAAATTTTTGTTATATTTATGTACTCTAACATTTAAGGTAGCCTTTTAAATATAATTTGATAGGTAAACTACAAAAGAAAAACTGATAGATTTGAGTGAACAAATATTTTTGAAGGTCTGCATATAAAATAAACTAAAATGAACAAAACTGAAAGCAAAATGAAAAGGAAAAACAAATTATGTTTTATATATGACAAAAACTTGGAACGTATCTAAAAAAATTCCTATAAATCAATAAAAAAAGAACGTAAATACTATTAACGGACAATGCACAACTGAAGGGATTTAAATGGTGAGTATGCACATAGATGAATATTGTTTTTCAGTCAAATTTGTAAACACTTAAAAATCATAATACCTGGAATTCTACTTTCAGTCATGATGTAGTAACAAAAACTGCACTTAACCTCCAAAAATAATAAACTAAAAAGCTCAACAAAAGGTATAAACCTTTTTTTATATACAATTAACAATAAGCCAGCAGAAGAATGAGATTCTTGACAGAGGGGAAACAAAATAGGGAAGCAATACTGTTGTCTGGAGGTGGTTTCCACGAAGTGTCAGGGGAGCCACAGAGAGCGCAGTGGCTTTACTGAAGGAGAGATAGAGATCAGAATATAATGCTGAGAAGCCTTGGAAGTTGAGGAGAGAAGTTATAGAAAAGAAGATGATACACAGAGAAAGAGCTCCAGATATCTGCTTAGGCATTTCCCCGGATTGCTTGCTGATCACTAGACTGTGCATGCACAGATAGAAACTCCACAAACTCAGTAAAAAAAAAAAAAAGCAGGGAAGTGTACTGGTAAGCTCAATAATTTTGGGAGTTCAAATAATGAGAAAGGAGACATATTTCAGCTGCAATTACCCAGAATCGATAGTCCTAAATGATTAGTTGGTTCATTTAGTGGAGACCTTGGAGGGGTCACACTTAAGTAGGAGAGATGAACTATACATGCAGTGAATGTTACTCTAAAATCATAATAGCAAGACTTAAGAAAAGGTCTCAAAAAGATTAAAATGATCACAAAGTAATTTAAATGCTTACCAAACAGAATTTCCCACCTTCTAATGGAATACAAAACAAAACAAAATAAAACAAAAAAACAACCAGAGATCTAACAATACAGTATCACAATACTGAACATCTAATAAAAAGTTATTGGATAGGATAGGCCAGAGATAAGTGACCCAGTCCATAGACACAGACCCAATATTTAAACATATTCTGGAACTAATAGAAAAGGATGTTTAAGCAGCTGGTGAAAGTATACACAAGAATTTAAAGAAAAACATGGTCATAATGTAAAAAATATATATATATTATGAAGATGGAAATTTCTGTAAATGAAATGTTATCTAAAAAGAAAATATATTAGATGAAAATTAATAGCATATTAGACATTGCAGAGTAAAAAACAATGAACTTGAAGATATCACAGTAGAGTCTACTAAAAATGAAGGATAAAGAGAAAAAAAAAAAAAGAACTGAAAAATTTAAACTGGGCCTCATTCATTAATGAGACATTACCTTTTAGTGCAATCTATGTGTATTTGAGTCCCAGAGGGAGAAGATGAAGAAGACATATTTGGAAAAATAATGTCTAGACCTTTTCCAAATTTGACCAAAATTATAAAGCCAGAGATTGAAGAAGCTCACTCAATGACCTCCAAGGATAATCACAAACATAATACCAATTAAAACCAAAATTTAAACATTAAACAATATAAAAAAATTTCTAAAACACATCAGTATCAAATTATTGACCGCTAATGATACAGAAAAATTTAAAAGCAGCTAGAATACACATTTGACAAAACTCAACACCACCTATGATTGACAAACTCTTAAAAACTGGGAATGGAAGGGAACTTTCTCAACCAGGTACTGAACGGTTAATGGTGAAACACTTCGTTTTCACCCTTTATATTGGGAAGAAGGCAAGGATGGTCACTCTCACCATTTCAATTTAAAATGATACTTTAGGTTCTAGCTAGTACATTAAGGCAAGAAAGATAAAAGATGTGTTTTAGAAATTCCTAAGCAAACAAATCAAAATGAAACTGCCTAGAACTAATAGCTGAAATTATGGGGATTGTTACTTGAGTATCTACTGATAGAAAGTAAAAATGATTTTTTAGGGGTACTATGGATGTGTTACAAACTCCAATCAAATCTCTATTCATTTTCATCTTTTTTACATGAAAATAAAATACACATAATAGAATTGAAAGAATTAAGTTTAAATAAAGCACAGAGTGTAATCCCAAAGAGTTTAACCTAATATTTTATTTCACGTTGCCTTGTTTCATGAAGGAGATTGACTTTCTGCCAGTCCAGCTTGCTTATAGAATTCTTTCTTTGTAAATATCAAGGAAGAATTACTATAATCTGTATTGTTTTAGCAACCGAAGGCTAGTCATCTCCCTCAGCTTTCATCCATTCACTTTTATTGATGCCTAGTAAGCATAAAGCATTGTACCAGATGCAACAAATGCAACCCTTAAAAAGTCACTTTGTACCTTCCAACAGTACAGAAATTATTTGGATTGTGCCAAAATAAAAAGATAACTTTACAGTATGGTGTGACACATGCAAAAGTATGGGAATACAAGATGTCGTGAGCTGTAGAATTAATAAAAATTTAAACACAAAAGGCAAATGCACTGGAACTAGAAATAGGCTAGATGAGTCATGGAAAAATGTCAAAAAAAAAAAAAATGGAGAAGGACCTTGCCCTATTTAGGAGCAGATCACATATGGGTATGAACAGTTAAGAAGCAGGGAGAGAGTACAAATGTCTGTAAACCAGGAATCCAAAGTGAGGAACTGCCAGCAGTTCTATATGTTTAATGTACATTGATAATAAGGTGAAACTAGGGAAACATTTTGACTGGGTGTTTTAGTCTGTTTTGTGTTGCTATAACAGAATACCTGAGACTGGGTAATTTATAAGGAAAAGAGGTTTATGTGGCTTACGATTCTGGGACAGCTGCATCTGGCACAGGCCTCAGGCTGCATCTACCCATGGTGGAAAGTGGCAGGCAGCTGGCAGGTACAAGCAGATCACATGGTGAGAGGAAGCAAGAGAGAGAGAGAAGGTGCTAGGGTCTTTTAAACAACCAGCTCTCACGGGAACTAATAGAGCAAGAACTCACTCATTAATCCCCCCTCCCCCAGGGAGAGCATTAATCCATTCATGAGGGATCCGCCCCCATGACTAAATCAGTTTCCAACACTGCCACATTGGGGATCAAATTTCCACATGAGTTTTGGAGGGGACAACACATCCAATCTCCATCACTGGGTTTATCTGGTGAAAAGGGAATGAAAGAAAGATTGGTCCAAGCTTGTTCTATAAGTACTTCGCAGTATTCTTGATCATATTCAATGTCTTCTCATGTATCCTTCCATTTTGTCCATAAACTTGTTCAAATAATCTTCTTCTACAAGGAATTACAAAAAAAGGATTAGACTTCAAAGTAATTTTATAGCACTCCAGTAGATTTTTATTATTTGTTTGTAATATGAACATACAGATTCTATATTTAGCAAATACCCACTATTATAGGATATCTATTTTTAATTTAAAAATTGGATATCCAGGGGCCGGCCCGGTGGCGCACTGCTGCAGTGCGCCGCTTGGGAGCACGGCGGCGCCCCTGCCACTGAGGGTTCGGATCCCACATACAGACCGGTTCCCACTCACTGGCTGAGCGAGGTGCGGACGCAGCACCGAGGGTTGCGATCCCGTTACCGGTCACGAAAAAAGAAAAAAAGGAAAAAAAAAATGCTATACCCAGCAAAGCTATCATTTAGAAATAAAGGAATAATAGTGTCTTTTCCAGACAAATAAAAACAGACTACTAGACCAGTCCTACAAGAAATTCTTAAGGGAGTCCTACATGTAGGAGCAAAAGAACAATAACTACTATTATGATAACATATGAAGAAATAACACTCACTGGTGGAGTTGTTACATAAATGAGAAAGAGAGAAATTATGTCTTATTGCTACAAAAACCACAAAATAGCAAAGACAATGAGAGAAAAAGAAAGGAACAAAGGATATATAAAACAACCATAAAACAACAAAATGTCAGAAGTTAGTCATTACCTTTCAGTAACAACCTTGAATGTAAATAAATTAAATTCTCCACTCAAAAGATATTGACTAGCTTAAAGGAGTAAAAAAACCAGGCTGAACCATATGCTGCCTATAAGAAACTCACTTCACCTGTAAAAAAATACATAAACTAATAGTGAAAGGATGGAAAAAGATATTCCATGGAAGTGGAAAGCAAAAAAAAAAAAAAAAAGAAGAAATTGCCATGCTCTATCAGAAAAAAATAGGCTTTAAACCAAAACTATAAAAAGAAATAAATAAGGGCATTATGTAATGATGAAAAGATCAATACAGCAAGAGGATATAACAATTGCAAATATATATGCACCCAACCTCAGAGCATTCAGATATATAAAGCAAATATTATTGGATCTAATTGAGAGATAGATACCAATACAAAAATAGCTATAGATTTTAACACCCCTGTCTCAGCCTTAGACAAATCAACTAGACAAAAACTCAACAAAGAAACATTAGATTTAAATTGCAGTATAGACATCACTGACCTTACAGATATTTTTGTAGAATATTTCATTCAACAACTGCATTATACACAATCTTCTCATCAGCACATGGATAATTCTCCAGGGTAGACCACATGTTAGTCCATAATTAAAGACAATAAATTTTTAAAAATTGAAAATCACATCTAGTATCTCTTTAGACTAAAACAGCATAAAACTAGAAATCAATAACAAGAAAAACTTTGGAAACTGTACAAATAAATAGAAATTAAGCAACAATATCCTGAACAACTAATGGATCAAAGAAGAAATTAAGCAGAATATCAAATTTTTTTTGAAACAAGTGAAAATAGAAGCACGACATACCAAAACCTATGTGATACTGTGAAAGCAATACTAAAAGAAGTTTATTGCCATCAATGCTTACATCAAAAAAGGAGAAAAATTTGAAATAAACAACCTAATGTTGCTCATGTTAGAGCTAGAAAAGCAAGAACAATCTAATTCAAAAATTAGTAGACAAAAATAAATAATAAAGAATAGAGCAGAATTAAATGAAATAGAGACAAAAAAAAATTATACGAAGGCTCCATTAAAAGAAAAGGTTTTTTTTTTTTTAAATAAACAATTTCTTTTCATCTCAGCAAAATTTTTATGGAGAAGACTTCTAAAGCACAGGCAACAAAAGCAAAAACAGACATAGAGGATCACATCAACACAACAAAAAGACAATCAACAGAGTGAAGATGCAACCACAGGATGGAGAAAATATTTAATAACCATTTGACAAGAGATTAAAATCGGAATATTTTCAGCACTGTGATTTTTTTACTTATGGACTATGTTAACAGTGTTAACACCTAAATTCTAGGTCTAGTTTTATGGTAGCTTGTCTTTATAGGTCTTTGACTTTGTAACATTTTTCCTTTTTTAAAAAAAATTTTCTCTTTTTAAGTTAAGGATTTAACCATTACTTTTTAATTTTTCTTTTAATTATTTACCCTGGATTACCATGAGTCCTCCAATGGGTAGATTCAAATCTTTATTCAGGTAATAGAAACTCTACTTTGGAACTCTTATAATTTACGTATTATATCACCTGCATCTTGCCTTCATATATCTTAATATTTTATTTGATTATTTTGCTTATTCTAAATTATCATTATTACATATTTCTTCATCTTCTAAGCAATTAATTTGTTTTCAAAGATGGCTATTTTTTGGGAGGCCGGCCCATGGCTCACTTGGTAGAGTGCGGTGCTGATAACACCAAGGCCACGGGTTCGGATCCTATATAGGGATGGCCGGTTTGCTCACTGGCTGAGCGTGGTGTTGACAACACCAAGCCAAGGGTTGAGATCGCCTTACCGGTCATCTTTAAAACAAACAAACAAACAAACAAACCAAGATGGCTATTTTTTGATGCACCTAATAATATTTTATATATGAAATGTGTCTTTAGTTAAAAAATTATTCAATCTTTGTGATGTGTGTGTGAGTGTATGTGTATGTGTGCACACATGTATGTGCACTCCAATTGGACGTTGCTTTGTTTATTTTGTTTGTTTGTGTCTGGTTGATATAGAGATCTAAACCTTTGACCTTGATGTTATCAGCACTCCAGTTAGATTTTGCAGAGTTTTGTTATTTTGTTGCTCATTTTCCAATCTGACTTGTCTATTGGTGTACTTCAACATGAGGTACGTGATCAAGGCTTTCAGTGCTGCCATCAGCCTTTGTTTCCTGATTTATGTTTTATTATTTTTCTTTTCTTCTTTATGATACTATATTCTCTCTATAGTCCAGTCAAGCTGCTGTGGTGCTACATGCAAATAATTATTAATTAAAGGAGCTTCTGCTCTTATTGAACTTCTGTTTACACTCATACACATGTGAAAACATTCTCCCTGCCAGCAGTTTACTCCAGATGCAAGAAGAGTTTTCCACTAACCATTCTATCTAGGCACAACTTCACCTACAAATTCAGATTGCTTCTGTATTCTCAAAGATCAGAGAGTCAGGAAGGCCTCTGTGTATTGAAAACTTCTAACCTGCGCTATCTGCTTCTGTAAACGGGCTTGCTCTGATTTAGCAAGAGTGAAGCCATCTTAGAAGCTGTCACAACAAAACACATCTTGCCCCCACCTCCACCCCGGGCCAGCTAGACACACAGGATGTTCTGCTAGCTTGCAAGAGCTGAAATATGTAGGTTGCGGTAGAGCATAAAACTTTCCACATAAACATGTTTTCAAAGGGACCTCTGAGTAGGGGTCTTATCACACCTGGGTAAGTAGGACGAGAAGTGTGGTTGCCTGAGGAGGGGTCTCTGAGAGCTGGCCTACTTCTCCTCTACACAGGAAAAGCTCAGAGCTGACAGTCTGTGGTTTTCTTGCTAAAACAGGCGCAGGCTTGTCACCACAGAGCTATGAGGTGCAGAAGTATTCAGCTGATTTTATGTCTCCTAATAGCTAAGTCAAACCAGCAGATGGCGAGATGTTTGCAAGTAAAGAAGTCAGAGGGGAAATCACCTAGAACCAGATGGGTGCCAGCCAATAAGTTTTAGGGTCACTTAAGTTAGCCAAAAAGCACTGCTGACTGCTTTGTCTCCTGGCCGCCAGAAAAGTTGCGCCAGAAAAATGTATAAAAAGACAACTAAAGAGCCTAACGGGGTCTCACCCCAGCTTGGCGGTGAGATCCCAACACGTTGGAAATAAAAACCTCTTGCTGATTGCATTGCTCCTGGTCTTGTGGTCTCTTCGAGGCAAGTTTTCCCGTTCTATGTAAGTCAGGATTTTATCCCAAATCTTACAGTATCACACAAGTATGCTGGTACAGCACTTTTCTGAGGTGATTTAGACATACTCTCAGGTGAGAAATCTGAGTCCACAAGTTATATATTATGTCACAAAGGCTACTTGCTCTGATTTTCCCTATATTTTAATAGAGTCCACAACTCAAATATTTACTACAGATTCCCAGTTTACCTACTATTCCAGAGATATGTTGAGTAAAGTTGGTAAGTTGAGGACTTCAGAGAATTGGTAACAAGATGCCATCTTTTCAGGATTGACTCTAATTTTTCTTTTTCTCTTTGAGAAAGAAGCACAGAGAACAATTTTGTGAGATATAGATATACCTGGATCACAGCAAAACAATTTTGTAATCAGTTATTTTTATTAGTGTGTTATAATGAAAAAAAAAAAACCAACATTTGAGGTTTAAACATTGTTTTAAAAATATGCATTGATAATTCCTTACATTATTGACTTCATTAATCCCTATTTAAAAATCTTTAAGATGTAACATGTCAGTTAATCTATTTTTCATATTTATATTTGTAAAGCTAGGGCTAACATCTGAAGCTCACAGACCCCTCAAGCCCATTCACAAACCCTTTACATGCAGGTCTATGAGCTAGGTAACCGGCAAAAGGTCCTTGGAGCCTTGGTTGAAGAAGGAATAGTCTTCATCAGCACACACACATCTAGGAGCTGGGCAGTACAAAGGAGAAACTCAGAAACTCAACTGCTACTGGCAAGGTCCAAAGAAAAACTGAAACTGAGCAACTGCCAGCAGAGTAAACATGCTCTATTGTTAGACAGGAGCTCTGCGCTGCCAGCCTGCTTCACAAACTGCAGAACACACAATAGCTACAAAACTAAAAAGATACATTGGTGCACATGCACACTAACTCCACCCACAAAACATGTTTACAAGAAATGTGCTGCTCAACCCCCAGCCAGACCTGAGCCGAAGGAGCCTGACTAAATTATTCTATTTTCCCCACAATATCTAAATGCTATATGCTATAATATTATATTTTTTCAGAATCTATGCATATCCAGAATACAAATCAATTATTGCCTGGACTAATTGATTTTATCAGAAATATAAAATTTGATTGACCATATATGACTAATTTTGATTTGATACGTCTTTGCATACTGCATATTTGGCTGACTGGACTTTTCATAAAAAAAAAAAACTTACATGTTTGTGTATTTATATGCAAGTTTACTTGACTAAGCAAATAATTTTAAGTAATAGGTACTGCAAATTTAAATCCATCACAGTTTAATTAAATTATCTTGAAATCTGGCTGGTATTGCATTTTGAAATTTAATTGAATTTATTTCCATATGTGATCATTGACTTAATGTGATATACTCTTTATCATTTTCAGATAAAATTTTCACTCTGTGAGAAATGTACATTATGTAAAGCCCTGACAATTTAAATTCAGTTGGAATTATGTTGATGCAAATTGAATTTTAAAAATAACCATACTGTGATGAGAAAGCCACTTTAAACTATGTGACATGTAGTTATTTTAAAGTGAAGCTTAAAAGTGTAAATAGGGTTCATCTATGAATGGCTTCAGGTATAGAACTCGTCTTTTTCATACTAAATGTACAAAAGTGCCGTTTTTTCTTAATGCTTTGGAATTCATTTCTGTAAATATCAGCTATATCATTAGCATTAAAACAAATGTCTACTCCTTAAGAGCAAAGTATATTATTTATTAACAGTCTAATCAAATCTACAGAAAGGTGTCTTTATTAACTAATTGATCAATTTTGGCCACAACCAATGACCTTATTTAAAAATAAAATCCATAAGGATTTCAAAATAGAGATATATTTATAGATGCTGTAATGGAAGATGATTTAAAAATTGAGTATATAAGGAGATCTAGCTGGAAATCAGAGAATGATAACTTCCCACATCTACGTATAGATGTGTATAAGTCTAAACCCTCTTTAAACCCAGTGATCTCATTTGGTTTTCTCATTCTCATTTCAGTATGTACCTATGACCATATTATTCTTTTTTAATCAAAACAGTTTTTCGTACCTGTTTTCCACCTCTGCCTTTTTCTACTTCAAGATGAAAATCCCGTTAGATTATGTATTGCTTCTCTCTACTTCATTTCAATATTGGAGCTCCATAATCTCATGATAAATTCCACTCTCCATTTCAGTCCAGGGTCTCAACATCTGTTGAAGGATTATTGCTGCAATATTCAGCTAGCCAGCTGGCCCCATAAATCATCTAGACTTTACATTCTTCAAACCATTTAAACCATATACTCACTCCCAGCTGAAACACATTTAAATTCCAATGCTGCTTTTCAAGGCCTTAAATTCATACTACCTCAATATGCACCTATCACCAAAACATTGTTAGAAAACAAACATCCTAGTTTCTATTGAAAAACTGCTCTGTTCAAATTGTCTTTCACTTCTCTTAAATAGAAGGTAAAGATTAATTTAAATAGGAAACATAGCAGGAATCCTGGCAATTCAGAGTGGACCTCAACTAATTAAATACAAATTATATTTTACAAAGAGTTATGTTCAAATATAGGCAGATTAAAATTCTAAGAAAATAGAGCAGATTTAATCTAGATGCCTTATATTAAAGATGAATAACCAGAGGCCAAGGGAGATTATTCAGTTTTTATTAGGTTAGGAAGCTTGGAGTAAGTAGCATACCTAGAACCTGTAATGCTCGGCTGTAGTTGGAGCTTACAATTTGAAGAAAATTAACAAAATAGAAAGAAACCATTAAAAACAATTTCCCTTCCTGAGTCTCTGTCATGTACCCTTCCTTCCTTGTGTCTTAAGTAAGCAGGTTTAACTGGGTCACTAAAAGCACCAGAGCAGATGAAAATATTGAGACTATAAGAAAACTCAATAATCTAATTACAAAGCAAACATAAACAGAAAGTTAGTCAAATTAGTAAAAACAAAATCTAGAAACAAGCATAATTGTCAGTTTTAGGCTATTTTCAGCTGCCTACTTGTGGAGGAGACTGTCAGTTGAGTTGTCAATGTTTAAAGACCAAGATCAAAGCATCCTTTAATTTTAAATTTAAGCCATATGGAACAAAATCAAAATAAAGTATTTATCTCTTGAGGCTTTTATTTTCCCTATAAGGAATAAACATAATCTTATCATATTAAAGCAATAATCTGTCAGTATTTCTAGGTAGAATATTAAAATCTTATATTTTACATTTACGTGTGTTATGCACTTTTCATGCAAACCTGTGTTAATTTGTAGTACTAAAGTCTGAAAGCAACTTGTGAACTAAGAACATGTTTCAAAGCTTTAGTGAAAAACTGTTAAACATTTTTTTGAGAACCAATAAGACAATTTAAAATCAAAATATAATGAAAAAAATTGTAATTATGCTAAATTTCTGTGTTCATATTTTAAATTGTTGCTAAACAAAGAAATAATTATTTATATTTTTATGATAGTTTGATATTTTTAATAAGAAAAAATATTCATAGGACCATTTTCTTGATTTTTATGCCTTAGTTGGTTTAGCTACTTGACACATACATATTTAAATAATTATTTTTTATTTGAACATATAGGAAATAGATAGGAAATGTTTTAGATGAAAATTCACTCAATTCACAATTGCTCACTTTTAGTCATGCACTTCATGATTCCTAGATATTTTTAAATATTTAAAAATAAAGATTACCTAAAGAATGAAAAATTTAACCCTCCTTTAGTCAAGAGTGAATGTTTGCTCTACAACCTTCATTCAAAGTTAAAATCCTAAACAAATATACAAATAAGTTATTTAAGTGTAAACTCTCTTGAAATTAAAATTGACAGAAAATCTAGAAAAGAGAATATCTTGATTAATAATGAACTAAATTATTTTAGCCTCAAACCAATTACTTCCTTTTAAAAAAAAATACCTTTAAGGATTTTAAGATAGAGAGAAATTTATACATGCTGTAAAAGATAATCGTAGTTAGGTCTAAATTGGAGAAAAACAGTATCTCAACAACTGTTCATATACTTAATTTGCTTTCCAATTTGCAAGAAGGCGATCAGATTTTAATTTTGCCCATAATCAAAAGCACAGGAATGCAATCATGAAAAATAGGAAACATGGAATACTCTTCTTTCCACATCCCCCTCGCCCCCATCTTTTTCTATTCCTTTGCTATTAAAGACATGGTATTTAACTGGGGCAGTAATAGAGAAAGTATGTGTTGGAATATATTATTTTTATTCTAATAAGAATTGCTGGAACACTGATTTCCCTGGTAGTTACTAATCCAGAAAAACAAAAAAGAGCAGGGTTAATCTTTACCACTGTCTTTTGGGGAGTCAAAAGACTCCACACACATGACCTAATACAGAGGCTTTATATTCCTAGCACTGATCATTTTGACAAAGAATTTAGAGAAAACTATCAAATTGTCCTGTTTTTTTTCTAGAACAGGTAAAGACAGAGACAAACATTTGCTTGTTTGTTTATTCATTTAATAAATAATGTGATTTAATGAGTTTCCTTCAAAATTGTCTTTATCTTACACACCCTCATCATATATATGTATATCACCCTAAAACAAAACATCTTATACCTCAATGTATTTTTGTCATGTAACCTATTTATTTTGTCTATCTTCCTATACACACAGGTACTGTATTCCAGGCATCATTAAATAATGATTTCTTAATATTTGGCGAATGCTGACCAGCATATTTATAATTTATGTCTTAAAGTATTAACACATAACAATTTCATACATAGATATTTTAAGAACTGAGAAATGATAGTGTGAAAATATATCAAGTCTTTCCTTTTTCTTTTACTTTCTATTTAATGATCATTTACCACCCATTACTGTATAAACTGGAAAGAAAGCTAAGAAAAACGAGTTATTTTTTCTTCTGCTTTAATTTTAACTTAGCAATAAAAAAGAACTGTTCATACATTTAATAAGACAAGTCAAGTCTTTAATCAAAGGTGATACAAGCCACAATTTAGTAAGGAAAACAGAAGCTACACCATTTATTTTTACAGAGGGTAATGGATACAAAGAACTCATTGTTAGCAACTGAACAGGAAAGGGGAATTTGGGGCAACACATGGATAGTGTTTCTAGAACTCATTTAGCAAACAAAGGCAAGAATTTGGGTCATTAGAACCTAAAAGCTTGGAAGAAAGGTTCTCTGGAGCTGAGACTAGAACCACTGAACTGGGAGTGCAGCCAGCTGGTGCTGATACCTCCTAAATGTGGTGGAGGCTGCACTGCTGGACTATTAAGGAGGGAGCATTGCCATCCTGGTGATGCCACCCATAAGGGAACACATCAAAGCTGATTATGGGGAACAGAAGAAAAACTGGATACTGAACCTAAATGCTTCTGCCAGGCCATTGATGAATTGATGTTGGCAGGACCAGCATGGCACCAGGAAACGGCAAGTCCATTTCTCCCTTCTCCCAAATTTCCAGAGCACTTCTCTAGATGGATCCTTATAGACACCTCCCTCACTAGCAGATTATGAACCCCAACACCACAAGCAGAGTTTAGAAGGGTGGGCTTTTGGACTTGAGATATAGTAACACTAACTGGCACTGGTAGTTAATTTGTAAATTTAAAATATGCCTATTTTTAAATATTTTCTAATTTTCAACATATGATTGAACAAAGAAAGTGAATCACTTGAAATAAGTCAAAAGAAGCTGAGTTTCTTTGAGGGGCATTTTTTTTTTTTTTTGTCCTTTTTTTGTGACCAGTAAGGGGATCGCAACCCTTGGCTTGGTGTCGCCTGCACAGCGCTCAGCCAGTGAGCGCATAGGGATCTGAACCCATGGGGGGGGCACCACTGCGCTCCCAGCGCTGCACTCTCCCGAGTGCGCCATGGGGTCGGCCCAGGCATTTTCTAGTAAATTTTCTTTACCACCAGACTACCAAATGACATGGCCCTGCAAACTAATGACTATTTAAAATGATCATATTGAAGTAGTATTTCAAAGCATAATATATTCCTCTCTTTGTTTGATATAAGAATATAGACAATCAGTATAATTTCCTGTGGATTTATGACATTATGAAATATATTTGACTCCAGGGAAAATGTCAATGGCAAAGTATATTAAGGACGAATTAATCTTTAAAGTATCTATTTTTACTAAAAATATGATTGAATTTAATCTTTCCTAAATCTGAAATAGTTATAGTATATTAATATTTTACAATTCTTTAGAGGATAAACTGTTTACAACAAACCTTATGATAATAACTGGCATAAGAACATACATCTGTAAAACTTCTTTCAGAGTTGCCATCGGCATAGGGGCTCTGAATAAATTTGAGTGACGTAGTTTGCAAAACTGATGCCAAGAAGCTAATAATACTCCTTGAAAGCTCATTTGTCACAATACTCTTATGAGAAAATGATCTTAGAAGAGTATTGAAATTTGGCATTGCTTATGGAAAATACAGTAACTTAAAGTCTAAATATTCTCCAGAAGATGCATCAGCCAACATTAAAGGGCTTCAAAAAAAGTCTTTTCTTATATTGCTGAAATGATCTTCCTACACAACATTTTCTGCAATCATGGTATGTACCTTCTGCTACATAATTTTGTTTTACCTTTGATCAGTGATAACCTATACAAAACTCTTATAGAATCTACATAAAACTCTTATAACTGGCCCAGCACATAATGAACACTTAGTAGATTTTGTTGTTGTGTTTGTTGTTGTCATGATAGAATCTCTGTGGGAATAGGCAGGATTCTTGAATTTTTCTGTCATGTTCATCCACTTGTTACTAAGCTCATCACAAGTGACACCGCATCCTGAAGGAGGCTCAGTGCAAACTCGTAGGTTGCTGGTTTCTATTTTGCAAATAATTCATGTTACATAATTAATTCCACAGAATCTAATGTCCAACTAATGTAGGTAAAAATCATAAATATATGAATTATTATTAATGGAAAGTCATTTTTTTATTATAGCAAGTTACTTGTATCATTGGTTTTAACCAAAACTAAACAATCTATTTCAATGTTTGTTCTTAACTGCAATATATAAAATGATGATATTTGTTTAAAAAATATTTATTGAGTACCTGTTATGCTTGATTCTGCTTGTGGGCACATGTGTATGTGTGCATGCCTGAACATGTGCAATTTCATTATCTTGTTGTCCCTGACATCTAGTAAATAATGAAACCTCAGCTTTTCGTTTTTCTACTTCTACCCAATTCTGTCTTCCATTATTCATAGCCTTTGAGGCCAACCCATCTGATTCCTGCTGTTAACCTACCTCTCTGCCCCAAGATTAAACTGACAGTTCTCCCCTATTTTAACTAAAATATAAAAATAATGATATTTAAACATAGTAAAGCAATTATTATTTCAACTTCCTGTGTCATTTATTAAAAGTAAAATGAGTTATAAGATTTTGTTTGTAAAATTCACATAAGAAATAGAAAAAATTAAATATAATTAAAAATAGATGTAGTATATTCAGTTCAGCACACTTTTTCTGCAAGTAGATAGATGTTGTATATTCACTTCAGCAAATTTTTTCTGTAAAGAGCTGGACAGTAAATATTTTAGGCTTTGCACACTATGTCTGGTTTCTGTCTCTGATGCTGCTGCCGCTTCTTTCTCTTTTACAGCCATTTAAAATGTGCCTCAATTTGGTCCTTGAGTTGTATAGTTTACTGATCCCCGTCACGTATCATTGCTTGTTTTTCTCATTATGTTTTTGAAATGTGAGTTCATTTTTCATTTGTTTTAATTGACAAGTAAAAATTGTGTGTATGTATGGTGCGCAACATGAGATTTCGATGCATGTATGCATTGTGGGATGGCTAACTCAAGCTGTTTAACATATCCATTACCTCATATACTTACCACATTTTTGTGGTGAGAACATTTTAAATCTCCCCTCTTATCAATACAATGTACAAATACACAATACGTCGGGGAGTGGGGGAGTCGGCGTCCACACCGGCCCCCCGACAACTAGCTAAACCACGCTCAGCTCAAGGGAACGAGGCGAAGATTCCTCCCTGCCTCCTCCTCCTTGTGCAAGAGGGAGCGGGCAGGAGAGCCCAGGAGATAGGTAAGTGCAGTCACCGGCCCCAACCCGGCTCACAAAGGAACACTCAGACATGGTGGGGGTTCTGTCAAGCAGTTCTGTTTATTCAACTCAAAGCCTACATATTTATGCATAAATGGGCTAAATGGGCAGGGGATTCTGGCGGGGGTCTCCACCTAACAAGCCAATCACCCTATAGGTCATGCGTGCATGCATGGCTCCTGCCTATGCTTATAGTAAAGATCATGAAGTGTCCTTGAGCCCAGAAGGCTCTCTGCACCAATGACGCTAAGCCCTGTAAATGGGGTGAGGTTTTACCCGACCCCATAGTCACTCCCCCTTTACATCCTCCAGGCGTCATCCTGAGCATGTGTGAAAAACAAAGAAGGGAACAAGCAGTCGCCATTAGGTGTAGCAACCATCTGTGCCAGAAAGGTAGCTGCCACCCAACAACAATATATTTTTATTAACTGTAATCACCATGATATACAATACATCTTTTAAACATATTCCTTTTAAATAAAGGAAATTTTGTGTCCTTTGACTAATATTTTCCTAAACCTCCCACTCTCCAGCTTCTGGTAACCACCATTTATCCTTTTTATGAGTTTGACTTTTTTACACTCCACATATAAGTGTGAGATCATGTAGTATCTGTCTTTTTGTGCCCGGCTTATTTCATTTAATATGATGTCCTCCAGGTTTATCCATGTTGTTGCAAATGGTGGTGGTGACAGTGACCCTGGGGTCTCACATGGCAGAAACTGGTGGAGCAAAGAGAGAGATAGTTCTTGATGTGCTCTCCTTTTAAAGCCCTCCGAATCATACTCATGACCACCATTATTAATCCATTCACTCGGCCTGGTCCTCAGAATCTAATCACCTCTTCAAGTCCCCACCTTTCTATTACCATAATCAGACTTCCCACCTCCCAACAGTCACAGTGGGGGCCAAATTTCTTTTTTTTTTTTTTTTTTCTTTTTTTGTCTTTTTTCGTGACCGGCAACAGATCGCAACCCTCAGTGTCACGCCCGTACCGGACCGGGACCGGCAACGGGATTGCAACCCTCGGTGTTGCCCCCGCGCCTCGCTCAGCCAGTGAGCGGGAACCGGTCTGTATGTGGGATCCAAACCCTCGGCGGGAGCGCCGCCGCGCTTCCCAAGCAGCGCACTGTAGCAGTGTGCCACCGGGCCGGCCCATGGGGGGGCCAAATTTCTAATACATAAAGCTTGGGGGACACAATTCAAACTTCAATTGGTTTGGGGGAGACATTCAGTCCACGTCAATATGTAATATTAAGTTGTCTATTTGAATCCTTTCTTTTTGACATAAGTTTTTATTGTTATAAACTTCCCTCTTAAAGCTGCTTTTGCTTTATCCCATAGGTTTTGGTGTGTTGTATTTCTATTTTTGTTTGTCTCAAGTTTTTTTTTCTTAATTTCCCTTTTAATTTCTTTGATCCATTGGTGGTTTATAAAAATGTTGCTCAGTTTCCACACATTTGTGAATTTTTTGAAATAACTTATTATTTAATTCTAGTTTCATATTATTGTGGCCAGAAAATATATGTGATATCAATTTAATCATTTTAAATTTGTTAAGACTTGTTTTTTGGCTAACAAATGATCAGTCATGGAGAATGCTCTGTGTATGCTTAACAAGAATATGTATTCTGCTGCTGTAGGATTGAATGATCTGTACAAAGTAGAATTGAAAGATAATACAATTTTTTTTACATGAACTTTTAAAATTACCCTCCTATATGCTGTTAGGTTCATTTGAACTAAAGTGTAGTAAAGTCTAGTGTTTTCTTATTGAATTTTCTGTGTGGTTCATCTGTCCATTGTGAAAATAGAGTATTAAAGTTTCCTACAATTACAGTACTGCATTCTATCTCTCCTTTTAGATCTATTAGAACCTGCTAAATATTTAGGTACTCCAATATTGGGTGTATATATGCTCAAAATTTTATTATTCTTTTGATGACTTGACCTCTTTATCATTATATAATTACTTTCTTTGTCTCTTTTTACAGTTTTTGACTCAAAGTCTATTTTATTTGATATCTGTAGAGCTTCCCCTGGTTTCTTTTTGTTTTGATTTGTGTGGAATACCATTTTTCAACCTTTTACTTTAAACCTATGTATGGCCTTAAAGATGAAGTGAACTTCTTATAGGCAGCATATAGTTGGGTCCTGTTTTTTTAATCTTTTCAGGCACCCTATGTCTTTTGATTGAAAATATGAGTTTACCTGCAAGGTAATTATTGACAGGTAAGAAACTACTGCCACTTTATAATTGTTTTTTCTGGTTGTTCTGTGAATCGTTTGTTCCTTTCTTCTTCTCTTGCTATCTTCCTTTGTGATTAAATAATTTCCTGTAATGGCATGCATTAATTTATTACTTATTAACCTTTTGTGTATCTACATAGTTTTTGCTTTATTACAATGAAGATTTTTTTGTAGTTATAACACGCTATTTTAAGCTGATAACAACTTAACTTTAATAACCTAAGATAACTTTTCCCTTTTACTCCACTCCTTCCATGTTTCATTTCCTTGATATCACAATTTACATTCATTTGTGTCATTTATCCCTTAAAAAATTATTACAGCTATTATACCTTCATATTAAAGATATTAGGAATTTATACATCACCATTACAGCATTAAAGTATTCCAAATTTGACTGTGCATTTACCTTGTCCAGTTTCAAGATTTCATGTTACTAATTATTGTCCATTTCTTTCAGCTTGAAAAACTCCCTTAGCATTTCTTATAAGACAGATCAGATGGTGATGAATTCCTTAAGCTTTTTCTTGTGTGGAAAGGTCTGTAAAAATGAAGTCTCCTTCATTTTTGAAGAACAGCTTTTCTGGGCACAGTATTTGTGGTTGAAAGTTGTTTTACTTCAGCACTTTGAGTATATTATGTCACCCTCAACTAGCCTTGTAACATTTCTACTGTGAAGTTTGATGCCAGCCTTATTGGAACTCCCTTTTATGTGATTTGCTTCTTTTCTCTTGCTCCTTTTAGGATCCTTTCTTTTTCTTGGCCTGTTGACAGTTTGATCATAATGTTAGTTGGTGTATTTTGTTTGGATTAAATCTAATTGAAGACTTTTGATGTTTGTGGACCTGAATGTTTGTATATGTCCTCAGATTTGGAAAGTTTTTACTATTACTTCTTTAAATAAGCTGTCTACTTTTCATCCCTCTTTTATCCTTCTAGAACACCTTATCATCCTAATATCTCAATGGTTTATCATAAATCCCATAAGAATTTTTTATTTCTTTTTCTTTTTTCTCCTCTGACTGAATATTTTCAAATAACCTGTGTCTGAGTTCACAAATTCTTTCTTCTACTTGATAAATTCTGCTCTTAATGCTCTTTATTGCATATCTCATTTTATTCATTGTACTTTTTATGTCCTGAATTTCAGTTTAATTTATTTTATGTTTTACTATTCTATTAAATCCATTGTTTCAGTCATTTATTGTTTTCCTTATTTTATTGAATTATTTCTTTCTACTTTCTTGATGTTGGCTGGGCTTCTTTAAACAATTATTTTGGATTATTTTTTTTTTCCTTTTTGTCTTTTTTCGTGACCGGCAACGGGATCGCAACCCTCGGTGTCGCGCCTGCACCGCGCTCAACCAGTGAGCGGACCGGTCTCTATATGGGATCTGAACCCTCGGTGGGAGCGCCGCTGTGCTCCCAAGCGCCGCACTCTACCAAGTGCACCACTGGGCCTGCCCATTATTTTGAATTTTTTGTCACACAGTTTGTATATCTTCATTTCTTTGGAATCAGCTACTGAGAGTTTAATAAATTCTTTTGATGATGTTATGTCTCCTTGGTTTTTCATGGTTCTTGTTGACTAATGTTGACGTCTGCACATTTGGTAGAATAGTTACATCTTACAGACTTTACAAGATAGTTTTACTGTGAAAAGACCTTTCCCTTGGCAGGATGCAAGGTTGCTTGCTAAGTTCTGGCACCAGTGAGCATTCCTGCCATAAATCTTAGTGCAGCACTCTCAGCTGAGGTTGGTGTTAACAAAGATTGCAGGCTTCCTCAGTAGCCAATGTTATGAATGCTAAAATGGCAGTGGAGATTAATGAGGTCTTCAGTAGTGATGACTGCTAAGGTTCTCCTGCTCTCTCTTACTTCCACTGGAATGTTGTGGCTCAGTGGTTCCCTCCTGACACTGTCTAGCTTGTGAGCTTGCTTGCAGTGCTGGGTGTCTTTGGTGTCTGTTGAGTGACACCTGGGGAGAGGCCATGGAGCTGATGCTTGAAGCACACGTAGCTGTAGGATCCAGGGCAGTAATGACATTGATGCCCAAGGTACAGACACCTCTGTTGCAACATTAGTAATGGTATGCAAAGCATGAATGATTGTACAGTAACCAGGGAATGAAGAATGAGAGCTCAGGATGTGAAAAATTAGAGTGGCTCTGGTGTCAGGGCAGAGTCTCCTGTCTATGGCAGCTGAGCCAGTGCCTGGAGTGAGGGCATGTACAGTGAGGGCTTGGCTCTGGGGCCTAGAGTACAAATTAGCTCACTTCGGTGATGGCTTTTTTGTCTGAGATGTGGATAGTCCCAATGTTGCCATAAAGCCCAGGCTTGGATGTGGACCCTTGTACAGAAGTGGTGGCTCTGGGGTCAGGGCACAGATGGGTTTAAGATAGAAGATGTCTCTTTTCCCAAAGGAGCTCAAAGGTGGCTGCTTCTTGAGGGAGAGTGAGATGCAACCACATATACTTCTCTACAGTTCCCAAAGGAAATGACTGTTGGTTCCTACAATGGCAAGATGAGCCAGTGCCCTCTGTGGAGCAGGCAACTGGAGATTATGGTTTTTCCTGCTGTGTGGCTGAAACTGATGCTTTTCTCTTTTATCTTCATTTCTACTCATCTCCTGGTATCTCAGGTATGCTGACCTCACTAATGACTATTTTTATGTAAATATTCTCTATTATATTGCTCTACTGTGTTAATGTAAATTTTTTAATGGATCCTCGAGCTGTCTCTGGGCTATTTTGGTTTGTGAATAGATGTCTATATTTGTTTTGGTGAAAGAATGAAGACTAGTATCTTCTACTCTGCCATCTTGGTTGGAAGTTTTTAAAAAAAAAAACTTAAACATAATAATTACTTCTCCTTAATTTTACTTAATAATAACTTCAAATATCTATTGAGATATATTCCAGTAAATTATAATATAGAGATAATTTCTTTCTTCCCCATCTTTCTGCTCCCAATTAATGCATTCTTCAATGTTAGTGCTTCCTGCAGGACATGGAGTCTCTCCATATTGACTACAAAGTTAATTTTCTATCTTTTATACTCTTTAATATTTTATGACAGTAATATAATGTTGTTTTCAATTCACAAAATTCAAGGTACTTACATAAGCATAATTGACTGTTATAAGGGCTTTATTTTTGAAAACACAATAAATTTCTTATCTGCCAAATTACTTTCTCTTTATCCTCAGGCAATTTAGTCATTAACTTCTCATTTTCAATCATGAATTTTTTATGCTTGTACTTTCTCATCAGGTAAGGTAAAAGGTGGCATTCTCACACTTTCTTCCAGGATTTCATATCTCATATTACACTTTTGATTCTTAAGAAAATAGCCCCTTTGTATCACAAATGTAAAGGAACAGCTATGTATCTGAAATTTTAAGGGAGATAAGAAGGAGATAATTGAATTGGAAAAGAGGAAGAAAGGTAGGCATGAGTTTTACAAAAATTGAGTCATACAAAAAAAAAAGCAAAGGAAGGTGGGACAAATAACTATAATAAGCACAAGAGGAAGTAAAGTCACACAATAATGTCAGATATGAGAGGCAGCATTAGTATCATCATTTTGCTAGGTTATTTGAAATGTATTACTCCATTTAATCATAAGTGTAATACCATAAAGAACAAAATATTTGTTTCAACTTTATGGGTAAGACAAATTTACAAATTTTGTTAAGGACATAGATATTAAATTTCATGTCTACTCAAATCCAAAGTTTACAGTATCCACATTGCTGTATTAACTCTCAATTATGCAAAAGCTAGGAAAATTATGTATAAAGTTTTATATATTTTTGAGTTAATGTGAATTTACTGTCTATTGCTTTAGATAAAAAAAGGTTTGCCAAACTTTGTTTTAAATCAATTATATAATTTTGTAGGTACTTATCATTTATCAAGATTCAATTTCAACTTTACAAACATGTATTATATATTTCATTTTCTGATCCATAAAGTAAAGGGAAAAAAATACAAGAAGAGACAGTCAGAAGGCAATGGACTTTAGTAAAATTACTGTCTATAAATATGCTCTACTGGAGTTATAATAATTTACCTCTGTACTTATAATTGATCAATTACAGTTTAAATCCTAGTAAAATAACCTTCAAATGAATATCAGTAGATGTTTGAGATGTAGAAAGAGACAGTAGAGTAACCTAATGAGGATAGAGTTGTTGCTGCTTTAACCACATCACGGACTTAAAAGAGCCAATAAAAATATCCACTGTGCAATTCAGCAATTGCAGTCCTTGGTTTTCATACAACTGAAATAAACACATGTCTATACAAAGGCCTGCAAAAACTTATTATATGCATTATAATTGACAAAACTTGGATAAAACCAAGACTTCTCCACTAGGTGAATGGATAAACAGACTGTGGTACATCTAAACAATGGAATATTATTCGGTGCTAAAACTGAATGAGCTACCAAGTCATGAAAATACATAGAGGAAACAAATGCGTATTTGAAAGAAGCCAATCTGAAGAGGCTGTACTGTATTATTCCAACTGTATGATGTTATGATAAAGGCAAAACTATGGAGACAGTAAAAAGATCCATAGTTGCCGGGGGTATGGAAGAGGCAGGGATGAATAGGGCACTGATGATTTTTAGGACAGTGAAACTTCTCTGTATGATGCTGTAATGGTTGGTACATGCCATTATACATTCGTCTAAACCCATAGAATGTGTAACACTGAGTGATCTCATATAAACTATGGAATTGGGGTCACTCTAATGCGCTGATGTAGGTTTTTCAGGTAACAAATGTATGACTCTAGTGTGGGATGTTGACTGGTGGAAGCTGTGCATGTGTGGCAGCAGGGCACCCTGATAGAGGCTCCTCCTTAGGTACCCTGCTTAGCCTGTTTGGGTTCTGACACAGCTTGATAAGCTGTCTTTGTTCATGGCAGCCCTTTTTCTTACATTCAGGCTCTGACAGCCACTATCTGATTACCTTCGTGCAGTAGACCTTCCCCAATGTACTTGACTTCTGACACCCTACAAAATGTGTTCTTACCCTATGTAGTCTACAAATGATCATTCCAAAACCTCAAAAGATGCTCTCTCAGATCCAACTAGACTCCAACACTTGATGCTGAGCTGCTTTGCCCCATCCTGTATGTTCTAGAATTTAATTAAGCTCTGATATAACAAACATAGGCACTCAACTGTGGAGATGCCCTTCTTTACTCGGCTTGAATTCTGACACCAGAGCACCCCCACCCCCACTGTAGGCGCTCTCTCCTGAACTTCTCTCACTGCTGAGTCTCTGACACCGCATGCCAGGCTTGACCCCCCAGTGAGGAAGCCTGATTCGTTCTGCTCAGGCCTTCAACTGTCCTCCATCCTCCTCATCTTTCCCTACTTTCCAAGATGCTTACATGTGCTTTCCCATTTAATGAGTTTAAGATTGAATTTTTCAGACAATGAAGAGAAGGGAAAGTGAAGACAGAGAGCCGAGCCCAACTTTTAAGGTATGAGTTTTCTGAAAGTTATTTTTTAATTTATTGAATTTTTTATTTCTCCTTTACACAATGTTCTGCAAGAGCAGGGTAGGTGGGTTCTTATGTAAAATGTTTCAACAATCACTCAACTTACTGATTTATCCCCAAACTAGCTGTTCTATGTGACATCATTCCTGTGATGGTTAATTGTATGTGTCAACTTGATGGGCTATGTTATGCCTAGGTAGCTCATAAGTCATTACTTCTAAGTGTGACTGTGGGGCTACTTCTAGAAGAAATTCGCATTTGAACAGATACACTGAGTAAAGAAGATTGCCCTCCTCAATGTGGGTAATCAACTAATCTGTTGAGAACCAGAATAGAACAAAACTCTAAAGAAAGGAGTGAAAGTGCCCTGACTGCTTGATCTGGGTCATCTACCTTCTTCTGCCCTCAGACAACAGATATGCACATTCCTAATTTTGGGGTCTTTGGTTTTGGATGAGAACTACACTACTGGCTTTCCTGGGCCTGCAGCTTACAAAGGGCAGAGAGCGAAAATTCTTAGTCTTCAGAATCACATGAATCAATACTTCACAATATATCTATTTCCATATACCTATATATAAGTCCCACTGATTTTTTTTCTCTGGAGAACCCTAGTACAGTCCCTTAAGCCTCACATTTTGAAGCCCAAATGTCAGTTGGACATATCTATGTGGGTGTCTCATGTGAATTTCAAAATGTAAGAAACTGTGATTCTGTGAGCCATCCGTGATGTGTTCAGCATCATCTATTTCCACCCCTAAGTACAAAATGCTTCCTCTTTTACATGCTTTTATCCACATTTCTTCTCCTTCCTACCTGAATCCTTCAATGGCAGAAAATTGTCCAAAAACAAGTGGCAAAATCATGATTTAAATCTGGGTGCTAATGATCTCTTACATATTAATCTACTACTATTAATTTGCTTTGGACCTAATAGACGCTCTATCCTTATCTCTTGATGTTTTCTTCCTCACATTTTAAGATTAGGTGTATTCAATTGTTTATAATAACAATTATATGTGATATCAACACTTTATGCATGCTCTCCCTGTGCTTGGAATATGTCTTCTCTTTTCACCTCATTTCCATTAATTTCTGCCAACCTTAAAATATAAACTCATTTTTTTTGTAATCATTTTTTGTGTTCCTTTACCAATTCATAATGTTGCATATACTAGTTATCCTGATTTGACCATCACATATTGCACACAAGTATTAATATTAATTGTGGTATCCCACAGATATGTACAATCAATCATGTTTCAATAGATAATAAATAAATCTAAACTCGAAAGTGACTTTTGAAGATTTTTTTCTTGTAATTTGAGATTAATGCCTTTTATAACTCCATGATTATTACATTTTTAAAATAATTGTTGATGTGTTTATTCTTCAAGCTTATATTGTGAATTCCTTGAAAACAGATTGCAATGTACAACCTCTCTTAATCTGATAATAGTAAAATCCTTCATTTGTAGTAGAGTCTAGATGAATACCGTGTAAATAAATTGGTCTCTTTGACAGTGAAGTCAGTATGAATTTTTGTTTTTCGTTTGTTTGTTTCACACTGCTACTTGGCCTGACTGATAGTTCAGTGTTTAATGACCGATTTAATCTTGGCTCAGGTTTGTCTATTTTGCTAGAATATATTTTCAAAATATCTCTTAGCTCTCCAAGTTCTGACTTCTAATTTTGCAGTATGTGAACTTCTAATTTCCTCTTTAAATGACATATGCACTTAGCAAATAAAGATTAATGAATGGCCTTATATCATTTTCCTGACTTTAAAATAAATGAATATGTTTTTAAAAGAAAAACTTAGTATTATTGTATCGTGAGAGAATTGATTTAATTTTACTTCATTTAATTTCATTTTTAGAATAAACATCTTACAAACAAGAACTTATTTTGCCAGTAAATATAGTACGATTTAATCTTCACAAAAAGGCTCTGGAAATTTTACTAATATTACAGATCTTTTTGTAATGATAAAAATAACCCTAAAGAAGTAAAGTGATTGGATCAGTATTACACAACTATTATTCAAACCTAGAATTATCTGGCTTTAAAGCTCAAGTTCTTAACTTACACTATTTCAGCCAACAGGAATAAGATGTGTGGGGACAAAAACCATGTGACAGGATCCACAAATTTTTATTACTACATTAAATTTATTTCATACAAGAGATTAATACACTACATAAATTAGGGTTGTCAGATTAGCAAATCAAAATACAGAGCACTAAGTTAATATTGTATAAGATTTACTTGTACTAAAAATTGATTTGTTGCATATCTGGAATTCAATTTTCACTGGCCATCCTGTATTTTATCTAGTGACCATAAATAAATATCAATGAACAGTCATGCTCAAAATCAGGATTATCCATTGTTGAATGTTGGTAAAAGTTACTGAGTCTTCTCAAGTGAACATGGAAAAAAATAAGAAAAAGAAGAAAATAAAAAAAAATGGTGGAGGAAACAATAGGAACAGAGGAAGAAAGAAAACTTGGAGGTAGGGAGGAAGAGAAAGAGGAAGGAAGAAAAAGTGAAAAAAGAGAATAAACAGACAAACCAAGAGAAAGTGATAAATGAACGTAATGTTATCACTGAAAATAAATACTTAAAATGCATCCAGTTTTGACACTTAGAAGTAACATTGTTTTTTAGTACTCAAATCCCTGCAGAAGGTTTAACAAATTATATACCTAAGAAAATTTGGCTCATTTATAACTGAATATAAGTCAAATTGTGCACACCACAGTTATCTTCTGTGGCATTATTTGGGACTTCCCAATTTTCCTTTTTGGCAGGAGCTTGGGGTATGCTTTTTTACATATTTTTTTATATGCTTGGATCTCAACTTGAGTTCTTAAACTGAGTATTTTCACAGTGGTTTTCCAGTTAACACAAGAGATGTGTGGAACAATTTTCAATATAATCACATTAAGATCATCTCCCTTATGCCTTGTGAAAATTGCTAGTGCTTTGTTTTGCCAGGTTTAAAAATACATTACATGCTTGATATCCTGCTAACTTAGACCTAAAAAAGTATTTTTAATCATTTCAGCCATTAAAAATATTTTTAAAGTTAATATTTATTAGAATGTGTCAATACCTTTCCCAACTGCTCAATTTTTCTGTTTGAAAAATAACCTTATAAAAATTAGCATTTCTATTATAAACAAAATATAGATTGTCTCCTTTCTGTTTCTTTCTGGAAAAATTAGCTTAGATTTGTAATGGAACAATAAATTTCTTTTATTTCTGATTTCTAGTTAGACATTCAATTACTACAGAGATTTTACAAAGAATTTAAAAATTTAGGGCTTTGAAATAAGAAAGGCTATTTCATTTAGATCAGCTCTGATCTTTTTTTTTTTTTTTTTTTTTGACCAGTAAGGGGATCGCAACCCCCGGCATGGTGTGGTCTGCACCACGCTCAGGCAGTGGGTGCACCGGCCATCCCTATGTAGGATCCAAACCCGTGGCCTTGGTGCTACCAGTGCCACACTCTCCCAAATGAGCCATGGGGCTGGCCCTAGTTCTGCTCTGATCTTAATTATTTGTTTCTGTCTACTACCTTTACGTTTGGATTGTTGTTGATTTTCATGTTCTTTGAGGTGTAATTCTAGGTCATTTGTTTGAGGTCTTACTGTTCTTTTGATGTAAGCATTTATTTCAATAAATTTGCCTCTTAGTACTGCTTTTTCAGTATCCCAAAAGTTTTGGCATGATTTATCTTTACTTTCATTAGTTTCAAGAAACTTTTTGATTTCCTGTTCGGTTTCTTCTTGGACCCATAAGTCATTCAGGAGCCTATTGTTGAGTTTGCATGTATTTGTATAGTTTCCAGAGTTTTCTTTACTATTAATTTCCAGTTTTAGTACAATGTGGTCTGAGAAGATACTTAGAATGATTTCTAATTTTTTAAAATTTAAGGAGACTAGATTTGTGACCAAATATGTGGTCTATCCTGTGGAATGTTCCATGAGCTGATGAGAAGAAAGTATATTCTTTAGATGTTGGGTGAAATGTTCTGTATATATCTGCCAGGTCCAGTTGGTCTAAGGTGTAGATTAAATCTTGTGTCTCTTTGTTGATATTTTGCCTGGAAGATCTGTCCCATACTGAAAGAGGGGTGTTTAGATTGCCTGCTATTAATGTATTAAGGCCTTTTTCTTTCTTTAGGTATAAGAATGTTTGATGTATATACCTGGGTTCTCTAGTATTGGGTGCAAATATATTTATGATTGTTATATCTTCTAGCTGGATAGATCCTTTTATCATTATATAGTGGCCTTTTTGTCTCTTTTTATGTTTTTTGTTTTGTTTTGTTTTGTTTAAAAAGATCAATGAACCAAAAAGTTGTCTTATTGAGAAGATACATAAAACAGACAAACCATTAGCTAGGTTAACAAAAAAAAAAAAAAAGAAAAGAAAAGACCAAAATAAAAAAAAAAATGAAAAGGGAGACATTACAACCAATACCACAGAAATACAAAGAATCAGTAGAGACTATTACAAACAATTCACAACAACAAATGTGAAAATCTGGAAGACATGGATAAGTTTCTAGACATGTACAAATTATCCAAACTGAACCAAGAAGAGATAGAAAACTTGAACAGACCAATAACAAGCAAGGAGATTGAAGCGGTAATTAGCAATTTTCCAACAAAGAAAAGTCCAGGGGCAGATGGCTTTATAGCTGAATTCAATCAAACTTTTAAAGAAGAGTTAATACCAATTCTTCTCAAACTATTCCAAAAAACTGAAACAGAACTACTCTCCCAAACTCATTCTATAAGGCCAGCATAACTCTGATACCAAAACCAGATAAAGAAACAATAAAAAAAATAAAATTATAGGGCAATATTCTTGATAAACATAGATGCAAAATCCTCAGCAAAATACTAGCAATCAGAATACAGCAACACATTAAAAAAATTGTACACTATGATAAAGTGTGTTTCATCCCAAGGTTGCAGGATAGTTCAACATAAAAGAGTAGATAAATGTGATACATCACATCAACAAACTCAAGGACAAAGACCATATGATTATCTCAATACATGCTGAAAAAGCATTTAACAAAATTCAATATCCCTTCATGATACTTTCAACAAATTATGTGAAAAATACACATTTTTCAAAGAAAGACATACAAATGGCCAAAGGTACATGAAAAAATGCTCAACATCACTAGTCATCAGGGAAATGCAAATTCAAACTACATTGAGATACCATCTCAACCCAGTTAGATTGGCTATAATCCGAAAGACATGAATAACAAATGCTTGTGGGGGTGTGAAGACAAAGGAATGCTCCTGCACTGTTGGTGGGACTGTAAATTAGTCCAACCACTATGGAATACAGTATGGAGTTTCCTCAATCAAGTACAGATAGATTTTACATACAATCCAGCAATCCCAATTCTGGGTATATACCCAGAGGAAAAGAAATCATCCTGTCGAAGAGATAACCTGCAGTTTTATGTTCATCACAGCTCTGTTTACAATAACCAAGATATGGAGCCAACCTAAATGTCTATCGATAATTGGATAAAGAAACTGTGGTATACATACACCATGGAATACTACTCTGCCATAAAAAAAGAATGAAATTCTCCCATTTGCAACCATATGGATGAACTTGGAGAATCTTATGTTGAGTGAAATAAGCAAAGCACAGAGGGATAAATACCATATGTACTCAACTCATAAGTGGGAGCTAAGAGAGAAAGAAGGAAAGAAAGACCACAGTGGTTCATTGGACTTACAGAGGGAGAGCACATACCTTGCGCTACAAAGTGGAGTGGGGGGAAAGAGGAAGGGGGTGGGAGATTTGGGATAATTGGGCGGGGGACACGGGGTACAATGTCAATTTGTGGTAATGGGCATGCTGCCAGTATGAATCTGACCTTCACATCTTGGGCACAAGGGTTGACAAATCAACTTTGTATCTCATGAGTATTCATAACCAATAAAAGAAACAAAGGGAGAAAAGAAATTAAAAGTCCTGTTATGCAGTGATACAAAGAACAACAAACTTATATTAATTTTTTAAAATATAGCTCTCCATTAGCTGTGTGATACTGGTTCAGTCACTTAATACCTCTTCAGCTGTTTTTTGTGTGTGTGTGTGTGTGTTTTTTTTTTACATATAAGAACTAAGTTTTTGAAATAAGCGATTCCATTTTTTTCTGTCTCAATAAACTTTGTAGTTTTTAAAGATGAAATTATTATACTTCTGTACATTTGTTTAATCTAATCAATATAGATGATTTAGTGTTTTACATATGTTAATTTTGGCTGTGAATTTCCCCAGTGTATCTTGGAATAAGGCAAAATAAATTTAATAAATATTAAAGAGAAGTTGAAAAACTCTTTACATTTCCTAGTTCTTTGTTTTCTTTTCTTTAAATGGCTTTGGTTGTGGTAGAGTTAGACATTCAAGATTCCTTCTGAGCCATAAATAAAATATGCAGTTGCCAAGTAACCACTTTATTTTGTGATGTACAGACACAGTCATTAAGTGCAAGCACAACATGAAAGAAATGATCCACACTGAGGTGATGCCGGCCACCTTAAATCTGAAGAAACTGCATTTTCAGCAATGAAATCTAATAAGCTTGAGGTTCATAAAATAACTGGAGAAAAGCCATGTGTATGAGCAAACTCTCAATTTTGACACAGAACACTATGGATGCTGCAGTGTTTGTACACTGGCCAAACAAAGAAAATCACTAGGCAGTATCATAAAACTCTCCTAATCCATAAAATGCTACTATTTTTTTTTCTGGCTAACAGCAATTTCACCATTTTTTTTCTATGTGTTTTATGGCATGGAATTCTTTTATGGCACCATATATATTTAAATCTATTTTCTTTAAAGATTGTTTTTCTAGTCCTTTATCTTTTGAAAATACTGCATATCACAATGGAATAATCAGTGTTTCTGAAGCAAAATGTTCTCTATAATGCGATGTGAAGACTTTCAGAACAAAAGAAAAACGTGTTTTTTATTCAGTATAAGACACCATTGTCATGTTTGGAGTACAGTAATGAGGTTGATATAAAACATATTTATTTATTTATTTAATAGTTTTTACATTTGTATTATTTTCTTTCAAGTACATTTTTCTCATTTGCTTCTGAAAGGACTTGCACAAGTTTCTTTCCACAATATAGAAAATAACTGGAAAGCTGGCTTTGGTAAACATTTTTTTGCATCCTGATATGTTGGTCCATCCCTCTTACCACTTTCATGATAATATCTGTTAACCCAATGGCACAGTAAATCTCTAAATGTAAGTAATCAGGTGTTGCACATTAAAACTCTTGCCTCAGTGTTTCTGTGACTGACTCTGACAGCACCTTTTGTGCAATATATCAGTAGGATTGAAAAACATTCATCCAACTGTTTTTTGTCTTTTTAGTCAATGATAAAATTGTAATAGCATCAATATGTCTCACCCAAAATGCAGTGGTAGTAAAATAACATCATACTCCAACTATTGATCATCATCTGTATCAGCTGAGGTTTTCCTAGAAAATCCAATATATTTTTATCTATGTCATAAAAGTCTAGGTCTTTTATGATAGCTGAAGTGGTATTGGACATGTCTTGTATTTCAACTCTTCTTTTCAAGACAACTTTTACCCATTGCTATGGTGACCCAATGTATGTTGACAGCATCTCACTGTATCTGTGTTAGCAAATGTCTCCCTTTCTTTCCTAAAACTTGTCTGCGACCACCATATAAAATGGCCTAGAAAATACTTTAATATTCCAATGCATGTACCAACTTGCAAATGTGAGACAGTTAACTCCCTGTAGGGTAAATCTTGTCATATGACAGTTGAGAGCTAGTGCACATGTCAAACACATCACACATGGCTCCTCAGTGTGTCTCTTGCTGGACACCCACTTGCTCCTAGTTATGACAAGCTTGATAGCTCACCATTTCTTGCTTTCTTCTGTGTTTTGTACTTCTAGTTGTCCACAGTTGTTTCCATGGGTCACACTCCAATACAAATTACAGATAACCCCTTCCTCAGGCTCAGGATTGTGGAAACAATGAGCTAATATTAACCCTACAAATTATGCTGATGTTCCATAACAAGATCAGAGTTAAAACAGTGATCTCATAACGATTGTTATCACAAATTAGGTTGGAGGAATCCCTAGAATGTAGTATCATAGGAATTAACAAGATTTCATTGGTGATAGAATGGGATGTGATGCAGGTAGGCTTATGCAGTAGTGATGGTACTAATATAGAAAATGGGAAAATAATAATTTGAAAGACTGTGGACTTGACTGGGATTTGTTAATAGCCCCAGAAAGTATATACGCAGTCATGCACTGAATAATGATGTTTCAGTCAATAATGGATGGCATATATGGTGGTGGTTCCATAAGATTGCAATGGATATACCATATAGTTTAGGTATGTAATAGGCTATAGCATCTAGGTTTGTGTAAGTGCACTCTACGATGTTTTCACAACCACAAAATCACCTCACGACACATTTTTCAGAATATTTCCCCATCATTAAGTGTTCCATGACTATATACATATGCATATTACATATACATATACATATGTGTGTGTTATTCTGATAAAATAGGGGCGACAAATGTTAACACTTCACTTCCCACTTCTGTTAGTGTATGTATACAAGTATGCAAAGGGTCTGTTTTACTAAATTGGAAAGATAAGCTATTTTACAACACCACCCTTACATCAAATGGAAAATGACAGGTCTTCACAGCCTCAAGTGTTCCATGACTTATGTTGTGGTTATATCCTAAAAACCCATCATAAGTTAAACAAATCATAAGTCAAAATGCTTTTAATACACTTAGCCTACCTTAAACATGCTCAGAACAGTTACACTAGCCTACAATTGGACAAAGTCATCTAACACAAAGTCTGTTTTGTAATTATGTGTTGAATATTACATGGAATTTATTGATTACTGGATTAAAGTGAAAAACACAATGATCATATGTGTACTCAAAGTACAGTTTCTTCTGAACACATTTCACTTTAGCACTACTATAGAGTTTAAAAATCATTAAGTAGAACCATCATAAGTTGGGACCTTCTGTATACCACTCTGATGCGGGATGTCCATGGTGGTGGTGGTTGTGCATGTGTGACAACAGGAGCTATATGGGGACTCTTTGTACTTGGTACTCAATTTTTCTCTGAACCTAAAACTACTCTGCTAGATAAAGTCTATTAAGAAGAAAGCACTCAGTACTCAGTTGTGTATAATAATAGGCATTTATTTTCATGCATTTGAGGGTTTTCTGATGGCCATGTGTGTGTGTGAGTTTAGGCTAGGATGAAAAAGCTTAGTTGAGGTTACTCTGCTCCACCTGCCTCTCACTTTCCTATTGAGACCATGTGCCTAGTCTGGGCCCATTCTTCTATTGGAGATGACCAAAGAGCAAGAAGGAAAATAGCAACAATGCCCTTTTTGGCCTAGGCACAGGACTAACAAGGTATCACTTCCACTTTAACCTTCAGGCCAGATCAAATCACATAGCTCAACCCAACATCAAAACGAGGAGACACTGAAAGGTAACATAGCCAAGGGCTAAAGAATTGGGGCCATTAATGTCATCTGCCACTCAGCCTTAGAGACGAATTTAAGAAATTTACTAAATGAAATTTAATAGATTTTGGTCTAATTCTTCTTGACACAGAATGTCTTGGTCCTCCAAAGTGAAAAGTGGTTATTTTTAATAAAATTGGATATGAATATTTAAAGAACATGATTTTAAGTAATAAGAAAACAAAACCATAATCTTAAAAATTAGAAGAAATTAAATTTCAATGGATTAAGAATGACCAATTAGAGTTTACAAATAAGTTCTTAGAGAAATCCTATGGTTATGCACTTTTTGATTTTTAAGAGAAAAGCATGTTAATAAGTAGCAAAGAAAGGTAGACATTTGATTCTCTTATTTATGTTTACACGATATAAAGAATGAATTGCATTTCCTAATGAGGTTATTTTATAAGACTGTAAAATGCAACGCTCCAGAATTCTTTGTAAGGAAATATTTCAGTTAAAAGTCAGAGAATATATTAAAATTGTTATAAGTTAAAAAAAGTTATATGATATTTAAATGAAAATTAATTGATAAAAGCAATTCTTAATTAATGCAGATTTGCATATAAAATAGATAAGGTATTTTTAAATGGTTACTTTTATGAACGCATAAATATGAAACACCATTTTTTCTTAGTCACTGAGTATTTTAATGAAAATATTTTTAGTGTAATCATAAATTGGTTTGTAATAAAAGCACATGTAGGCAGAAAAAGTGTCTTTTAAATTAATACAGTGATCAACTTCAAGCCATTTAATAGCTGCTATACAATGGTCAATGTTTAATTTAATGAAAAGGTATATTTTATCAAACCATTAGTATCATATTTTAGTTCTGCAATAATCATGTAATAAATTATTTATTTATTTAGATTTATTTCATTACTGTTTTCATTTTGAATTTTAATACACAGAAGTGACAAATATCTAAAAATACAAGAATATTCAGTGAAAAGTAATTCTCCCCTTGAATCCTGAAGTCCTTCTCTGCAAAGCAACAACTTCTGTCTTTTTCTATAGATTAATGCATATACAAATATTCATGTATATATCAATATTTATGTATATATACAATGATAGCATACTTAAAGAAAAGCTATGAGCCTTGGTTTTCTAAATAAAAAAATATATTCGGGAAACCATTCCAAGTCAGTACCTACAGAGTCACATACACTCCTACTAACCACACATTACTGTGCCCATTTACCTACCAATATCTTTTAAAAATATGTATCCTAAACCTTCAAGTATGGAAAACATAGAGGAAATAGTATCATGGTTCATTTAATTCCATAATCAAGACATGAGAAAAAAGCATAAGTTTAGATAGTTTAGATGGTCTCGTAGTACTTGCCAGAGACTGATTCTAAATATGCATGTCTCAGGACTTGGCAAGATCTGTGATTAGAGTAGTTAGGAAAGTTCATGAGTTGGAAACATAAAGCAAAATTCTGTCACTGATGTGTTAACTCAGCCCTGTCCTCTGGACATTACTGCACTTTGTCCTACCAAATGTTTTTATTTAGAATTTTCTGACCATTTTTCTTAAATCACCAGGTTTCTAGGTAAGAAACACCACCTTGAAATATATGTAAAATTCTGGTGAAAAAGAAAAAATAAAAATAGCTAATGGCTGAAAACCTATGTCACTAGCTTATTTACAGCCAATACTAGCTCTTAGACAGTCTTCATGGAAAGATAATAAAACCTAATGATTTATTAATTTTTAAGCTACATATTTTTTTTCTATGTATTATATTTTAAGCTATCACTGTTGTTGGCTAGTATGTTTAGGTATAAGATGTTGGTGGTTAAAATCCACCTAAATGTACTATGTTGGTTCACGTAATCCTCCGGGAAATTAGTTTTTGTTGTGGTTGCGACCACTGCATGGTGGACAGCCTATATAAATTGGTTCCCGATGACCCATATCTCCTGTTATCCGTGACTTTATATAACTGTCTCTTTTTCAGTGTAGGCTGGATTTGGTGACTAGCTTTTAATAAAGAGAAATGGAAAAGAAGTAATAAAAACTTTTGGACATTTTTATTTTAAAAATAAAATGACAATGTTTTAAAAAGAAAAAAAGATTCCTTTTTCTTGAATCCTCCCTGCCCCCTGCCCCACTCCTCTGAGGAGAGCAAGCTGCCATATTGCAGGTAGTATTATAGAAAAACAAGCATGGCAAAGAGCTGGTTTCTCTGTGAAAGAGCCAAGGATGAGGACCTGTCAACAGCCAAATCGGTGAATTGGAAGTGGATCCTCCCTTAGTCAAGCCTTATGGTGACTACAGGCTCAGCTGACACCCAGACTACAACCTGGTGAACACCCCCAAGCCACACACTCAGCTAATGTGTGCCTGAATTCCTGACCCACAAAAACTATGAGATAGTAAATGTATATTAAGCCACTAACTTTTGAGGTGATTCCTTACACAGAAATACTTAATTAATATACATAGTAGCAGGTATTCTGGAATTCTTTAGAAACGATGCATGAAAAATGTTAAAGTGACCATTTAATCATGAGAAAAGCATAAAATATGAAACAATCATGTAATAAATTCAAATAAAATTACATGCAAATTTGAAAGCAAGCATATATAACATATAATAGTTTTCAGATCATTTAAGTACTGTAGAGTGAAGTGAAAAAAACATATGATTAAAGTCAATATAGCTAGTAGATGTCACTGATGCTTGTTCTACCTTCCTAGTCCAATATTTATGAAACCCTGAAAAATCCAAAACCAATAAATAAAATGCAGAAATAATTTGGCCAAGAGTATCCCAATCAGAATTTAATATATAATAACAAAGAGTCTTTCACAGACAGAGAGAGAGAGAGAGAGACAGAGAGAGAGACAGAGAAAGAGACAAAGAAAAAGGGAAAAGAGGCGGGGGGGAAAGTAGGTACTTCTCACCAACCAACTAAATTAAAAAAGAAAATGCCCTTAAAGGATAAAATCAAATAATACCCAGAATGCTCTAAAAAAGTTCAGCTTTCTTCTTCTTTTTCTTTTCTTTTCTTTTTTTTTTTTTTTTTTTTACATACCCAGTCGTCCTTTTTGCTTATTCCAATTTTCGTTACTATAGATTCTTTGAATACAGTGAAAAATAAACATAGTCACCATGTAATTCATAATATCTATAATACTTAGTTACTTACAGTGAAGGCTAAACAAGAGCATTTTTTTTGTGGGGTCTCTGAAGACATCTATTATTTGTCTTGGGTCTACTCACCATATTAGCATGTAGTTTGGAAGAAAATTATAGATGATTAAATATAGTTGTTTAATAAATTAATAAGCATACTTATTCCTGTTAAAATTTATCCTTTATGTAATTCTTTTTTCCTGCTTGTTCAAAAGTAGACTAAACAGCCCAACTTCCCTAAAAATATAAAATACTTTTTTGGACTCTATGTATTTGATCCATCAATAATTTTGTTTTTGTCTTTGTATTGTGTTGTTTTTAACTGATGACACAATAGGTAGTATCATCACATAAACTTTTTGAATTAATTTTAATGTTAGCACAATCTGAACCTAACGTCTTGTGAACCTTGAAGCCAACATGTGACTTTTACATTTCCAAAGACTTACTTCTCGTAACACAGATCATATTCCAACGTGTTTTATCATAATAAAGCCTCCATTAAAAAAAAGTATATATAGGTTTATCCGGTAGATGATATTATCCCCCAATTTTTGTCCTAGGTGTCTTTCATAAGTATTCAATCAAGTACACCTTTAGGTCATAGTGAAATAAAAATGGATCTGAACAAACTAGTATTTCTGTTTGGAAATGTTCTAGTAACCAATCTTCTGTGTGGAAACAATCTAGCCTCTAATCTATAATTATGAAGAAACTGCTGTCACATCCAATCTGTTTTGTACATCTTCCCTTACTGGAACATCCACTGCCAGTACCTAATGCGTTGCTCTCCACACAATGTATACTTGAATGCTTGTAAATGTAAACCAGCACGTTGCAAGATGCTTCATTAAAAAAAAAAAAAAGAAAAAGAAAAGAGAAATTGTATTTTCCCCACCATGTTGTTGCCATTAAGTTAAAGGTGTTGAGAAAAAAATAACCCTAGCTTTAAGCAGTGGAAATCTTTTATAATTCTCTGATAAACATGAATAAAATAATTCTCCAGTTTCATTTTTTCAGCTCTATATTAGGTTTTAGTTCCTAATCTAATTTAACATTCTATTTCAGTAGAAATTTTCAAAATAACATTTCAACTCTCCACTTCACTTAGTCTATCAAGCCCTATCTTATCTTTTTTAGCAAACACCAGACCTATTTAAGTGCATGAAAATTAAATCAAGCACAATAATCTTTTCATTTTGCTGCATGTCTGCATGACAGCACCACTCAGTAGGGACTTAGAAATTCTGGTCATGCAGTTTGTGCACTTGTAATATGGAAGTTAAACTCATATTCAGGGAATGTTTTGATATAAGGAATCTGGCTATGGTTTTAGGGACAGCTCCAAAAATAACCTTCCAAGAATATTGTAATTTCATTTATATTTCCTAAATATTCATTTATTTCTCCCTTCCCCTTTACTGAAGAAAAATGATCTATTTGTCTAAAACATGAACTCAAAATTCATATGTTGACATATGCTTAGTCTCGATTAATATGTATCAAAACTCTAAGTATATTTATTTTATTTTTCCAAGAGTTACACACATTTGTAAATATGATCGAATTTTTTTCATTGTTTAATTTATAATGGTAGCATAATTATACTGTACACTGCACATTTGTCAATTTCATTTTAAAAGATTTTTCTCTACTCTAGTGTGTACAGTATTGGTGAGAAAATAACTCTGGTGTACGGGGTTAAATTTTCCTCTCCAGCATACAGGTGAGTCATATTGGTCTATGTTTGCTTGACTAAGCAGAGACTTCATCAGCCAGGAATTTATATCACATGCAAGTGACAGGAGGACATGAGTAGGAAATGTAAGTCATTCATTGTAGTAAAAGTAAGCTGACCAGATTATATTGTACACACTCACCTGCTGTATTTTCTGTTCCCCAGACAGCAGGAATTCTCTGCCTAATCTCAAAACCAAATTTCCAAACTCTCATTTAACTTTGGTTCCTTTTTATATTTTTAAAAATATTGTTTTTCAGAGTCAATAACAGTTGAATTTAACCAAGAAATATAAGTGATCTAGAATAAGCTGTGTTCAAATTTTTTTAAAAAAAATTCATATTTTTCACTATGAAGTGAATTTGAAATAGTGTGTCAAAGCTTGATAAAACAATGACACATGTAAAAGGGCACTTAAAGTGTGGTCAATTTTTGGAACATAATTTTTAAACACATTATTAGGACAATAATCAACTTGACATGATTATAAATTAAGGAGAATAATTCTATATGTCATGAAAATGGTTTAAAATAAAATAAAATAAATTTTAAAAATTCAACTACTTGATATATATTATAAATAGGCTTGGAATTATAATTGTAGGTTAAAAATAAAGGGAGAGTAAATGTCAGAAAGATGGTAGAATAGGAAGCTCCAGCATTTATCCTACCATAAAATGCAAATTTTGGCAACAACCCACAAACAAGAATACCTTTGGGGGAGCTCTGGAGTCTAGATGAGAGGTTCCAGATTCCTGGTGAAGTAAAAAATTCAAGAATAAACACGTTGAAAAGGGTAAGAAAAGTAGTTTCACTTTGTGTCGCCTCTCACCAAAGATGGCACAGCGTGGTACCCAGATACACCTCTCAGCCCACAATTGCTCCCATGGGGGAAAGTAAGAAGGAAGTGAGTGCCTGGGTACCGCAGCCTGTGGGACACTGCTAGGAGGCCCACTTCTTTCTCACCCCACCCAAAACACTGAAGGGATTGGCATGGCTGAATCATCTGGGGGAGGCTATGTTGGTTCCTCACCACCGGGGACCAACAACACAGGGCGGGAAGGGACCCCAGACCAGCCGGTGGTAACCTCTTGTAGGGCTGAGCGGGATGATGAGTGTCGCAGGCCCGATCCCCTCTGCGCTTCGGCCCCGGGGACAAAGAAAGAACACTGAGCCAGGAGAGCGGTCAAAGCCGGAACTCTGTTTATTACAGCAAGCAGGGGTTTTTATAAGGTACCAGGGGCGGGGGAGCTCTTATCCAATAGGGAGTTGACACACTGCTACCCGGGAGGAGGGGTGAGGACAGGGCAGGCGGGAAAAAAGTGCAGAGTCACCAAACCCCGGAAGTTAGTTCTTTTAAGTTTTGAGTTCTCCACTTAGGTTTCGGTTTCCCAGAATCAGCCCGAAGCAAGTTTAAAATGGCTGAGGTACTTTCCCAAAATGGCTGGCGGCCCGGGCATAGCCCAACAGTTGTCAAGTGTCATTTATGTCACAAAAGTAGTACAAACTTATCACCATGTGAAACTAATATGAACTTCCAAATTGTTTCTGTTAAAAAGTTGGGAATAACTTTCGAAAGTTGAAAAATGTGAAAGGGGAAACATTGGCTATCAGACAGAACAGAAGGCTTACTAAAGGGAGCTGCTTAAATTCGATAAAGCAGTTGAAATTTTAAACATGGAAAATGCAGGCAACAGTTCTACTTTCATAATCTGGTCAAATAACAGCAGTGTCTGGCTCTGAGACTTAGAACACTGCAATCACAGGCACTTCCTGAAAATTGGCTCTTTCATGGCTTCCTTCTGAAAAGTCTTTTCAGAGCCCCCTTTATGTCTTTATTCCTCAGACTGTAGATGAAGGGGTTCAGCATGGGTGTGACCACAGTGTACATCACCGAGGCTGTTGCACTCGAGTGTGAGTTGTGTGTGGCAGCGGAACTAAAGTACACTCCTAGCATCGTACAATAAAATAAGGAGACAACTGAGAGGTGAGATGCACAGGTGGAAAATGCTTTATACTTCCCCTGAGCTGATGAGATTTTACGTATGGAGGAAACTATCTTAGAATAGGAGTAAAGGATACCAGAGAGGGTTCCACCACCCAGCAGCACTGCTGCAAAATACATCACCAGATCAT
>NW_007733279.1:105829-106304 GCF_000696425.1 Galeopterus variegatus
TCCCAAGGGGTGCCACCTGATCCCAGCACATGTCGTCCCCTGATTTTACATTGGTGGGGCAGGATGCCACCATGATGTTGGAGTCCAAAGGAACCCCGGCTCCGGCTGGCTGTCTGCCACCACGTTTATTCCCTGAGAGGCATAGCTGGTAGGTGGAATAACAAGCTGTATGTACAGTAGAGTGGAATTCATGGCTTTTGCAGGGGCAGGGGCCGGGCTTTCCCCCTACTGGGGCAATAGCGACCGGGGCGTTCCAACAGACAGACTCACCAATTCTGCCTAAGCACTGATTGCGGTCCATGGAGGAGGTTATCAGCGCACAGACTTTGTTTCCACAGTTGACCGTTGTTATGTAGCATTGTGCCGGAGGCGAGCCAGTATAGCTACCCCCCTTGCAATCACATGGGTTACCTAGGATCCTCGGAAGGGGGGCATGGGCCTGGGAGGGATCGCCGAAGCCCGCCTCAAGAGTTGC
>NW_007733279.1:106936-108442 GCF_000696425.1 Galeopterus variegatus
CCCTCCTTCTCACCACAATAACCTATAATTACTACTAAAGAAAAATCCTAAAGCCCTTGCAAGCCTGGAGCAGACTGTAGAGAACCCAAGCATTGTGTTGCTCCATAACAGAAGCACACATTATGCACTGCCCACACCACACCCTAATGACACAAGATGAGCAGTACAGTGTCATCCTGAAACCAGAGACACTTCAAGAGGACACCCTGCCCTGGGGACAAGCAGCCACTACACTTTCCCAACCTTAATGCTCCACTGTTACCCCAATGCAGTCATGCAAGTGGCTACAATGTCCTGATCTCAGGGACTTATGCCCAGGCCCAGGAGTGGCTAAGACTCTTTACTTACACATCTGGGAAGCCAGCCCCATCTCCATATCAAACTGCTGCATCTCCATATCAAACTGCTGCATCTCCACACAACCGGCCAAATATCAGACAGGCAATCTCACCTCTGGTGCACTGCCCACCCCTGCTAGACTACTGAGTACTGTATGCCTGCACCCCAATCCAATAACACAGCTCAGGGAGCACTACCTTAATAAATTTGACCCCAAGAAAGCAGAGCTAAAGGAAATTGTATTAATATCATGAGGAAACTCACTGAGATATAAGAGAATACAAAGAAACGATTCACCCAAATCAGAAAAAGCAAATGATCTGATCAAGAAATTTAGCAAAGACATAGATATNAATAAAATAAAATCCACACCAGAGAGTCCCAACAACAGGCTAGATCAAGAAGAAACAATTTCTAATTTTGAAGATGCTTCTATTGAAATAAACCAGAAAGACAAAAAATAAAAATAAAAAAGAATGAGGAAAGGCTAAAATATTTCTGGTATAACGTTAAGTGAACAATATTCAAGATATAGGCTTTCCAGAAGAAAACAAAAAAAATATTAAACACTTATTTGATAAAATGACAAGTGAAAACATCCCGAGTCTTAAAAAATATGAACTTACATATCCAGGAATCTCAAAGGACTACAAATAGATTCAATCCAAAGAGGCTCACTCCAAGACATATTATAGTAAGATTGTCAATGTTATATGTGAAGAGAGAATTCTAAAAATAGCAAAAGTGTCAAGTCACATATAAGAGTATCCCCATTACATTAACTGCAGACTTCTCAGTAGAAACTCAACAGGTCAGGAGAGAATGGCACGATACATTCAAAGTTCTTAACGAAAAACATTTCCAGTAAAGAATATCATATCCAGAGATCAAAAATGAAGGAGAAATAAAGTCTTTCTCAGACTAGCAAAATTAAGGGAATTCATTATAACCAGACCAGCCTTACAAGCAATGTTTAGGGGAGTCCTACAGCTAGAAGTAAAAGACTAATAACAATCATCATAAAAACACACGAAAATATAAAACTTACTGGTAGGGCCGAGCCCGTGGCGCGCTCGGGAGAGTGCAGTGCAGCAGCGCTCCCGCCACAGGTTCGGATCCTATATAGGGATGACCAGTGCGCTCACAGTGCTCACTGGCTGAGCGCAG
>NW_007733279.1:110079-112158 GCF_000696425.1 Galeopterus variegatus
AAATTATTGACGTTTTTTCATGCTTTTAAGGAATATAAATTGACTGTGGATCATTTTTCAGCCACTAGGCAATGATTTATCAGTGCTGAAGAACAAATGTCACTAACATCTAAAAATGGACAAATAATACAAGCAAATGTAACTAGGTGAAGAAATAATTGTGTAACATGTCAGATGGTGACATATACTATAAAGAAAATGAAAGCAGATCTAATGGATAACGTTGACAGGGAGTGTTATTTTTACTGGGTTTTCAGCCAAGTTAGGTGACGCTTGAAAAGAGAACCCCAGGAAAACAGGACGGGGGGCCAAAAAGTTATCTGCAGAAGTGGACGCCTGGCAGGAGGAACGGCCATTGCAAAGGCTCTGAAGAAGGTGCTTTTTTTCAGATGTTCAGGGACAACAAGGAAGCCAGGATGGCAGGTGAATTTGCAAGAGGATAGTGTTTAGATGGTGTCAGAGGATGTTGCAGAGTGAGGTGGCCTCACTGCTGCTGAAACTTTAAAACACAAGGAGTCCCTCTGTTCAAATGTTGTATCTGCAATTTAGTAAGCTGACTGCAAAGGTGCCCTGAGAATTGAAATGCATCCATCTTCATTTCTGTCCATTGCCTTATGTTCTGACCACTGTATTATGATTTACCTTCTGGAATATACTGAGCCTAGGTCCCCCTTCTCTGAAACTTGCTTTCATCACTAAAGGTACACACATGCACACACACACACACGTACACACTTAAACATGGAGCTGTGTTAATATCAAGTTGTTCTCACCCCAATCACAGTATTAGAAAAAAATGGATACATAAAGCTGTCAATATTAAATGATCTTTCTCCAAAAATAGGTAGAAATGATACCCAGAAATTCCTGTTTGTAAATCTCCCATATGCAAATAAACTTAGGGCTCTTTTTTAAAGTAGACATTTTTTGCCCTGTATTTTTAAAACATAGAGAAAATCTGCTCAATAAACAGGGACAGAGAAGGAGAATTATTAATGGCCCTGAGAGAGAAAAAGATCTAATAAGCTTAAGTGGTCCCTGAGAGAGTACAAGGAAGTAAAAAGCTTCCTTGGTTTTAGAAAGAATCCAACTCTGTTATGTTTCCTTGAGCCCCAGAAAAAATAATTTTAAAAAAATCAAAACACTTTTTCTTAAAAGACACAAGTAATGATGTCTTTTTGGTGCCAAGACACTTAGACTAAAAATACAGATTTTAAATCATCATAGAAAAAAAAAGAGCAAATGGAATAAACCAAAAATTCTAAAAAGAAAATATGCAAAGAATGATATTTGAAATATTTTATATGAAATATTAGAAGACCTGCTTTTTCTATGTGCATTCATCAATATTGATTTGACCAATTAGGTTTGATATGGATTGATAGGAGATGAGAAACTCCTTTTCTCAACTTTTCTTATTTGACATATTTGTTTTTCTCAGGCTTTCAGTTTTGATCTCCCTTTTGACAAATCCAGTGAGCACACCCTAGTCCTGGTTCTGGTCTTCAACCAACATGCAAAGTCCTCCCCAGACCATTTTCTATAAAATCCCACACACGCCATGACTGTTGTATTCTTTCCCATGGAATAGCATTCTGCATGTGATGTATCCCTCATGATATTACATTCCACACACATTTATTTCATTGCACTCCATCTTTACCATTCTATTGCAAGATCCATGTGAGCAGGGGTTTTGTCCACCTTTGTGTTTCACAAAGGTGTGTGCATTATATAAAAAAAAATTTTAAGTATCACTTGAGAAATAAAAAGAATGTCAGGGAAATGAAACAAGGTTCATCAGAGTAGTTTCAAAACAAATGTATTAAACAAAATTGAATGAAGCATCAAACATTAACTGAAGCAAGATGTAAAATGCCAGTAACTGAAGGATATCAGAATGGATTAATAATTAAATTGGCAAAGACATAGACATAAAAGAATATAATAAAGAATGTTCAGAGAATGTTCTGGCACATTCTAGGCAAATGTTCCATTATTATTTGTTGAATGGAATTAGGAATAAGGTCTCAGGATATATGGGCATTTACTATATGACAAGGTTGTGTATTAACTTAG
>NW_007733279.1:113672-114031 GCF_000696425.1 Galeopterus variegatus
TTCATGTAAAATCCACATGTGGGCAAGACTAGGAGTAATGCAACACTGCAGTAAAAAGATAAGACACATTGAACTGAATAAAATTTAAAACTTTTTATGGCCATAAATTATCTCCAAAAGTCAGTACAGACACAACAATCTGTAAAGTGCATTGAAATGCTGATAAGTATAGAAAATGGGCTTATAATAACAATAAGCAAATCAAAATGATGATCAATATAGGAATATTTGCTCAAACCCGGAAACAGTGTAAGAGAACAAGAAACCTCTTCCAAGCTCATCAGCATGGGGAGAAAAATAAACGGTGTCACATCATTAGGTTTGGAACTTTTAAATTGGTAGCCAAAGGGGTATTCTCC
>NW_007733280.1:0-5774 GCF_000696425.1 Galeopterus variegatus
ACTTCTTGTGTCTTACTGAAGCCAGGGTCTTGGAACATCTCCAGGTGGAATAATTTCTCTTGAACGAATAAGATTGTATGTTATGGTTTACCTCATCGTCTTTCTCATATCTCTAGCTATCAAAAGCGAGTGATCATGGAGTATCTCCTTGAGAATATGACTTTAAACTGGGAAGTTGAGTGTGAGAAGAAACTAGCCCTTTGTGGAGTTGCCCGTGGAGGGGACAGCATGCACAAGCTTCAGATCAGGCAGATGTGAAGCTCTGCAGTCAGGCCTGTGCTGCGGGGCCAAGCCCACTCTCTTACTTGCCCACCTCCCGTCACCCTCGGGCTAGTTCACTTCTACTCATCCTTTATGCCTTAATCCAGATGTTACTTCTTGGAATCCCCTTCTCTGACCTACTAGATTGGATCAGGTTCCCTTTAATATACTTACCATTGTTTGTGATTGTGCATTAATTTTGCGGCATTAATTTTGTTTATGTCTCTCTCTCCTTTATTGGTCTCTTATACTTACCATTGTTTGTGATTGTGCATTAATTTTGCGGCATTAATTTTGTTTATGTCTCTCCTTTATTGGTCTCTGAATACTTGATGGCCAGGATCAAGTCTCTGCCTATTTTGGGGGATGATGATAAGAATAAGTAACACACAGATAGGGCTTACCATGTAGATTGATCCCCCAAATAACCCACGGGATAAGTACTGTTATGCCCATTTTACTGATGAGGAAACTAAGGAACAGAGAAGTTGAGTGCCTCATCCAGAGTGTTGATGGTGGAGACAGAATCTGACATTGGCAGTCCATCCTTTGCATGCTGGACTAGACTTTAAATGAATCATTTATTCAGTCAATGGAACAAAACAGCAAGTCCACAATAAGTAGAACAAGTGTATTGTGGTGATTTGGTATACAACAAAGACAGCATTTCAAATCAGCGGAGAAAAGAATGGATTATTTAGTAAATGATGTTTGGACAGTTAGCTGTCCATTTGGGAAATAAAACTGGATCCTTTTATCACACCTTAAGCTAAGATAAATTATACGGGGTTGGGAAATATGAAGGTAAAAGAGTGTAAAGTAATAAAAGGAAAATATGAGTTCTCTTGAGCTGGAGAAATACTTTCTGAATATGACTGATAATGTGCAGACACTAGAATGAAGATGAGTGATTTTTGCTACATAAAGAAGAAGTACTGACTAGCAAAAGCATCCTAAAGACAGTTGAAATGACTAATGGGATTAGGATTTGCATCATACAACTAAAAAATAAAATTTACAGAACCCCACTTTGGCAAGGGTATGGGTCCACGTGGTGCTCTATGTCCTGCATGTTTCTTTTTTCTGGGACCCAGTTAGGCAATTATGTGTCAATATTTAGATTCCTTTTGATTAAAGCTCTTCTTGGAATTTATCGCAAGTAGGATAATTGGAGATGTGCAAAGACAGGTGTCCAAAATTCATCACTGTGCTAATAGTGAAATATTGGTCCCATCACATAGTGGAGGTCTGTGAGGCCCTTACAAATGATGTCATCTATGTTCACATGGAAACTTTTCTTTGATAAACTCGGGGTAGGGGACAGATTCTAGCAAGGCATGAACCCATATGTAAAATTGTGGGCATGGCCCATATTTGTACATGTGGATGGATGGCGGTTTGGAACAGGTCCATAATGTTAATACTTATCTCTAGATGTGGGCTTTTGAAAGTTTTCTTTTTCTTAAAAATTTTTTGATGTTGTTTCTTTTAAAAAATGTAAGCAATGTCCATATACCTTTTGATAATAAAAAAGTATCCAGGAAACAAGAATAAATATCTAAGACTGTGTATCTTAATTTTTTTACATCTGAGCAGTTGTTTTGTTTATGAAATACAAAATTAAGACATTTTGTTATTTTGTATTTAAATTCTTATAACATCTTTGGCTTCTATAAATTCTCTTCCCACTTTTGGCCTTCTTATCCACGGTATTAGGGTTGTTTGAAATATTCAGGACACTGCATAAAAGTTTAAACACAAAGAAGGAAAAGGGGTGTGGAAACATTTTCATTAAAATTCCACAGACACTGGAGTTTTTTCTACAGCACAAAGCCTTCCTGGATGAACTGGGTCAATGTTTAATAGAAATGTAGCCTTTTAAGTCATTAAAATTCCACAGACACTGGAGTTTTTTCTACAGCACAAAGCCTTCCTGGATGAACTGGATCAGTGTTTAATAGAAATGTAGCCTTTTAAGTATCACTGTTCTTAAATTCTTTTGTTTTTAATTAAATGTCCTACGTTCTTTAGCCACAAAAGACAGACGAACTAAGGCAAAGGAGAAGAAGAAAACCCAAGGTGTGAAAGATAGGAGTATAACGTTGAGGGCAGAATTTCAAATAACCCACCTCCACATATACCTCCCTCAGAGAGTATTAAACAGTACAGATGTCTTAGATTCTGATCTTTTCTAAGTCAGATCTTCAGAGAACAGTTTAATAAAGCATTAATTATGGAGCAGCCCTACACACTATAAACAGGGATAATCTAGCTGCATAATTTTGCTAATGATGTATGTGTGGAGTGCTATTTCTATCCTATTGTAAGGTATCTGTTTGCACTTTAGTTACTAGGGGTATGGTGATTCCAGAACTACAAGCTGCATTTAGTATTCAACTCATTATCTGGTTCAGTGAGTATGTACCACTGTTTTGGATTTTGTAGAGAATGGACTGTAAATATTGGTTTCATGATAATCCGCAATGTGTAGACACATTTGAGATTTAAAAAAAAACGTATTCAACTCATTATCTGGTTCAGTGAGTATGTACCACTGTTTTGGATTTTGTAGAGAATGTACTGTAAATATTGGTTTCATGATAATCCGCAATGTGTGGACACATTTGAGATTTAAAAAAAAAAACTCTTTACCCATTGTCCTAGGCAAAAGAGATCATTGGAAAGTAGAGCAGAGGGAAGAAAGAAATAAATTGTTTAAATAGATGAAAAAATGCCATGTGAATTTAGAGTTTGGGGTTTAGGATATGGCAGTTGTAATGAGTGTTGGGAGCTGCAATAGGTACTGGTAATTTTTTCTGTGACTTTTTTTTTTTCATTAGCTCTGTGACAACCACTGTGACTTTTTTTTCCATCCTTAATCCATGTGTCCCTCAGCTTCTCAACCATTGTGTATATATATGCATTACCCACAGTATTCCCTGGATGCCTCATGTGTGGTGGTGTTTCTCCAGCTTTTTGCACTGCTCTGCAGCTTCACCTGTTGGCTGATGGGGGTGGGTGTGCCTGTTCTGCACATGTTCATTTCTTTTTGGTTGTTGAAGCCCATGTTGTCTTAAGTGATACCTTATTCTTTAATGTGAACCATATTGTGATCAAAGGACATACAGCAGAATGGGTGAAAGATGGAAATAAACATAGGACTTAATGTTAAGAGGATATTTTTAGACTTAGAAGCAGCTTGCTGCTTTCCATGAAATAGTTGAGTGTAATTAATGACTCACGTTTCCCTTTTTAGTGGTTTTTTCTTTAAAGGATGAAATGCTGGTTTTGACTCTGTGTGTGTGTTTTCGGTTGTCCAGGTTTCTAGGAGTGTGTTTATTTTATTTAGTGGTTATGTGGATAGTATTTCCTTTTGTCCTTTGTAAAGTATCCTTTTAGTCATTACAGAAGTGAAGTTCTCTTCCCACATATGCTTCAGAAAAGTTAAAGTTGTATATTAAACCACAACAGTAATTAAATTTTTCTATTTTTTAGGGATAGAGGAGGAAGCCAGTGGGTGGTTAAATGACATTGTTACTTTTCAAGTCCTCTGGAATGCTTAAGTAGAGCCAGAAGTAAATTTTTTAGGTCATTTCATGTTTGTACACTTTATTTGGTGACTTGTTGAACTTGGGATGACTCAGAACTTGGGATATGGTAACTGGGAAAGAGAATCTTTAGGAAATCTTCATCTGTCTGTAGTGGATTTGATTCTGTCAAATAGTTAAAAGTAATTTATAAAAGAAAAATGGTCAAACTTGAGAGTCATGAAATGTCATCATTTTAAGGACATTGCAGAAAGCCTTTTGGTTTATCTTCATGAAACTTAGCTTTTTCTTCCCAGACTGCCTCTCCCACCTTTTGAAAGCCACATTGGCACTCTTTATATAAAGCCTAAAAAATGAACTGCTCTATTTATTGGATGCTATGATTTAAAAGAGGAAGAGACTAAAGAGTGACAATCAGACATTTCGAGTTCCCCACTGGACTCAGGGCAGGATGCTCTTGGCATCCCACCATGCCTACCTCAGGATCAGGGTAGTGAGGGACAAAAGTTATCTAAATTCATTTGGCCATCACTTGAAATGAGGCTGCTGGGCTCCCATCTTCTGTTTTTGGTTTTCTTTGTTGTTGTTGTTTGTTTCCTTAAGTTGTTTGCAATAGCTGTTGAATTTGTCTCGGTACACTTTCTAAACAGTTAGCAGGTTCTGTCCTGGCTTTCTTACAGGCTGCTTTGGCACACTCGGTCCGTTAGAAGTGGTCCTGTACCTGACCAGTCCTGTCTCACCCAAAGATGCTGCGTCACATGCAGGGACATTTTTTGCTTTAGCTTATTTACCTTGAAAACCCAGTCAGTTGAGTGTTAGCTTAATTTTTATTGTCTGAGCTCTTTTGTTTTACTTAGGAAATCAGTATTAGGTCACAGTTGAAGTTAATACCTTTTTATGACTAGGTTATGATGAAACATACAAAACTATCTCTGGTTTGGTACATTTTAGCCAAAAACATTTTTGTAAGACTTTTACTTCACTCTTTCCAAGTGTTTTGTTTACCTCGTTTACAAGACACTTTACCTCGTTCACATCTGTCACCAGGTGATTTGACAGGTCTGATGGTTGTCACAATAGATCATGCCTTCCAGGTGAGACTTGACCTCTCCTATGGGGAGTGGCCTGGTTCCATATAAACCTAGTGGTATAAAAATAACTTAAATATTATTGGTCTGCAAAAGAAGGATTACAAAAAAATGCTAACAGGACACTTGATTGTCATATTTTCCTCTTTATTCTATTTTTGGGGAAAATGGGGTGGGAAAGGGTAGGAAACACCTGCACCAAAATGAAAACATTTCTCATATGTAAGAATAACAAAGAAATTCTGTTATGGAAGTGCTTCTTTTTTTTAATGTTTGAACTAAATTCAGGGTGATTAAAGGAAATTCTACAATTATTCTCAAAATTGATTTGCCATCAAGAAAAATCCACCTTAAATCCCCTGCAAAGTGCATTCTAATCTTCCTCATTGTGGTACATTTTTTGGAGATTATCTTCTTTAGGTAATGTGTTTTCACTTTATTCTTCAGTCACAGGCAAAGAGCCACATTTGTGAGAGGAGGCTGTACCGAGTAATGGAGCAGTGCTCTGTGTGTGTGCTCTGTGTGGCCTCGGTTTGCAAGAAGTGCCACAGGGTCTCTGGACCTGTGCTTAGGTCACCTTCATTCAGGAACAGCAAAGAGTTTTGAGTTATGAGAAATCTCCTGATACATTAAAATTTCTTTCTGAACATCAATTGAATCCATTTTGCCTCACTAAAAACCCAGAGTTATTTGGACACTGATAACAGCAAAGAGTTTTGAGTTATGAGAAATCTCCTGATACATTAAAATTTCTTTCTGAACATAAATTGAATCCATTTTGCCTCACTAAAAACCCAGAGTTATTTGGACACCGAAGTCCATAAAAGCATTATTCATAATAGGCAAAAGTTGGAAGCAGCCCAACTGCCTGTTGACA